>NC_083716.1:177369307-177672337 GCF_028564815.1 Eubalaena glacialis | reverse complement strand
CCAGTGGTCTTGAACACAGAATTGAACAAACAATTGGAGTTTTTCTCCATATTATTTTTCAACTTCAAAAAAAACCATTTTAATCAAAAAGTGATATATCTCTAATCCATAAATATTACTTACAACTTAGATCCTGCAACTAACAGAAAACTAAACTTTTAAAAGGATATGAGGTCCAGCAATGAACTATGTGTTCTGTCATTCATACACAGCTGGGCTACCATCTCTGCTCTGAGAATCTCATCATCAGACATTCCTAAAATTAAAAATAGAATTAATAAATCTGAATATCTATATATTATAAAGAAACAACTTACCACACAATTTATTAAGCGTAAATACAAAAAATGAGATGCTTCCAAAATTAAAGAGCAAAGAATACAATGCCCCAATATAACTGCAGTTTAACTACCCTGATATTTGCAGTTCCCTTAAGGGGTTTTTTAAAGGGTATTCTAAAAGGAGTGTCAACGGTAATACATCCTTTCCTTTTTTTCCATAATCCAGTTACTACCACAAGGAGAGGGGAGGAAAGGGAGGTTAATAGTTAATACCCAAGTATTTGTATTAGTGCTTTTTACCTAAGTGTAAACGAAGACTCAAAAGAATCACAAGAAATGTAAGAGCGCCTTCTAACATGGATCTCTCATGCTCTGCATCAAGTACTGTGTTTTGATGTTGTGAAGCCATTGTCAACAAATCCACTACCTTAAATCTATCAAAAAAATATTTGAGACAGATTTTTTAAAGTTAAAACAAAATTAGTTTAAATTCCAAATACCTCCTAATACCTGTCTTAATAAAATTATGCTTACCTTTCAAAGACAGATGAAATAAAATAATCTGGATCAAGTCTAGATGCACAAACCTTTAAAAGACAAAAAGTAAAACCCACAATCTTTATTTCTCAATATTCAGTTTTACTTCTTTTTTTCTTTTTCCAGCCACGCCACGTGGCTTGCAGGATCTTAGTCCCCCAACCAGGGATTGAACCCGGGCCACACCAGGGAAAGCAGCAAGTCTTAACCACTGGACTGCCAGGGATTTCCCCAGTTTTACTTCTTGGGTTAATCATGTTTTTTATTTTCTGTATCTTCTGATGTTCTGGCATCTAGGGGGGGCCCTACAGACCAGGAGAGAAACTACCCTTCTAAAGGCTAGCTAATTCCAAAAGACAATAAACAGCTTACCTGGGAGCAAGTCTCTCATATGCAAGTCACTCATGTCCTTTATTTAACTCACATACCAAGCCAATATTCCCCCTGGCCCCCTGCCCAGGGCAGGTACCAGATAGCCTTTATGCCCCAGAGCCCACCAAGATTATTCAAACTAGCCAATCCTAAACTACTTCCCCTGCCCTGCCTTGCCGTTCCTATGGAAACCCCAATAAAGCTTCTGGTCTAGGATTTCCCCTCACTCCTTCTGCCTCCTGACCAAAATCTAACGCTTCCCCTCTGGTCCTGCGTAGTGTGGCATGCCTCCTTCCTTTGGAAATTATAAGTAATAAAATTCTTCTTTCAATAGCATTGACCTCTCAATGTCATCATTTAGTCACCTCTATAAATTAAAATCCCACAGGTACAAATGAGATACTTCTAAAGTACAACATCTGCATCATCAAGTTGGCTTACCTGTAATAGGTAAATGTCAGGATCAATCATGGAATTACAGAAATGAGACTGGACATAGGTCATGGCTTGTCCTTTGATTTGCAGACCATTTCTTACCCACATATTGCTATGGATTTCGGCAAGACTTGCCTAGTAAAACAAAAATTAAGTAAGTTGGACAAAGAAGTCATCTAAAGTCAACCTTTATAAAATGTTACAATAAACAATCATTTCAAAATATTTCATAACTTAATCACAGCATAAGCCTGACATTCTGTCCAATGTTTAAGATATTCAATTCAAATATATAATTTTAAATTTTATGATGAGCATTATATTTTATACAGTCCCTTCTTCTGGAGTTTATACATGAGTCAGTTTTCCATGATGACTCCTGGATATATTTATAACAATATTCACTGAAATCTTTAATGAGGAATCACTGACGATTGCATTTAACTTTTTCCTCTTCAAAAAAAAAAAAAAAAAACATACATAATGCTTAAAGAAACACAGGAATAAGCATCAAACAAGCTAACTGTTCACTGTTCAACATCAATGAATATAATCTATGTCTTTAATTCACCCTAACTCAACCTTCAATCTAGTCATTTTCTAAAATTTGGCAAGAGCAGATCAGATTAGAATAAATTTTCTTACTATATTAATATTTAATTCTTCATGTATTTATGTCCTATATCAACTAAAACTAAGCACAGTCATAACTTCATCTCTTATTTGTTCCTAACTCCCAGAGGTAAAGTTCAATAATGATTAACAAATCTAAAATTTCCAGGAAAAATAAACTGAAGTGCAAATCCCTCTAATGTATATAAAAGGTGGTCCACAAAATCACAGTGTTAGAAATGAAATAAACCACAGTGCATATGTAGGCTAATTCTTCTCTCTTTTCTCTCCTCTCACTTTATAGATGGGGAAACTAAGAATCAAGTAGGTGAATCACTCCAAACAACGTAGATAATAAAATAGTGGTGGCACCAAGGCTAGAATTTGTTGGGTCTCCTGACTCCCAAAACAGTGTTGTAGTATGTTAAACGCCCCCATAAGTAAATATAGTGAAAAGAATTCCTGGGGAAATTATAACTAAATGTAAATCTCATTTAAAAACAAAAAACAAAAAAAACCCAAATATAATCTGGCAAAAATACAAAAACTAAATTTTTTTTAAAATTTCAAACATTTTGGCTATAATAACAATGATAAAGGCATACAAATAAAATAAAGGAAGAATCACTTAACCAAGGAATTCAAAACCTTTTAAAAGCCTGAAAACATACCTGAATTTGGAGTGGATGAATCATTAGTTTCATTAACATTTCCTGATCTGGTAAAACAGAATCCAAATCTAGTTCTTGACATTTCACAGCCTAAAAATTATGATAAAAAATGTTACTAATTCAATACGTATTTCCCAATATTCAAAAAACAAACAAACAGAGTTGTTTAATGACACTCTTACCTTACTCAAAAACATAGCATAATAACGATGTAGTGGCAGATGAAAAGTGACTTGGTTAGGTGCTGGCTGGAAATAAACAAACAAAATCCACAAGTCAAAGAATCCTTTACCGAATTCACAGAAGGTTTTAAAATGCTAAAACCACACTTTCACCTTGATTTATTCCCCTATACTTTCTAATCAAAAAGTACAATTTTAGAAGTTATAGCTTAAAAACCCACTGTAGATAAAATTATTCCATTTTAAATGTAAGTTCCTTAAAGGCAGAAACTGTATACTCCTCAACGTTGAATCCTCTGAAGCATCTAGCACAGAACAAGGGATGGAATAGATTTCCCTTTATAGTAGGCCATTTGGGAATCTTCAAATGCGTGCATACCAAACATGACGATAGTAACAAGAACAATAATTACAGCTAACATTCACTGAGCACTTACTATGTGCCGGTCACTGTGCTAATAAGCACTTTATTCAGATTTAATTTAATCCTAGGAGAACCCAATGGGGTAGAAACTGAATATTCCATTTTATAAATAGGGAAATTCAAGTTTAAAAAACTTAAGTAACTTCCTAAAGTTAACAAGTAGTGAACTGAAAAGCTAGCCTGAACTCCGCTGTTATATTCAGAACGGTAAGAGGCTCTGACTACAGCCCTAAACTGAGGTGCAGTTAAAAGGCTTACCTAGTTGGGTGAGATGCTCCCCATATCAGTGGTGAACACACAGTTTCTATAGGAAAGCTTAGTACAGTATACATCAAAGACCTTTGGTATCCTTGTGAATATTATAAAAATTGTATTTTAAATCTGTGACTCCCATGGGTCACGCTATCACTACAGGGAAAAAGTACAACACAGTTGTCCTTCTCAAACAGACAAGAAAAATTAAAAGGTATTATTTGTTTTTAATGCTTCTGTAAGTTTTTAGTAAAGTTTTCTCCTGTTAAAAAGTTTTACCCAAAACACTCAAATACCAGTATAGAGTTATAAAGATGTGCAATATGTCCCCATCCCTGAAACAGTCTTTTCCAAAACCTATATGAGGAAAAGATCTTCCTCAACATGTGAATAAATGTCTAAAGAAAGTTGTTCTAATAAATAAACATTTGGCTTCCATAAAAAGGAAGGAATTTCTGACACATGCTGCAATATGGATGAACCTTCAAGACATTATGCTAAGTGAAATAAGCCAGTCACAAAAATAGATATACTGTATGATTCCACTTATATGAGGTACTTACAGTACCTTATAGAGACACGAAGTATAATGATGGTTGTCAGAGGCTGGGAGGAAGGGAAAATGGGGAGTTTATTGGGTATAGAGTTTCAGTTTTGCAAAACAAAAAGTTCTGGAGGTTGGGTGCACAACAATGTGAATACACGACTGAACTGTATACTTTAAAAAAGGTTAGTAAGATGGTAAATTTTATTTTATGTGCATTTTACCACAATCAAAAATAAAAATAAAACAAGTTTGCCCTCCCTTACTATAATCATTTTAGTAACATAAACTATACTAACTAGCTGAATCAGAATCTCCTGCCATTTCCTTCGAAGGCAGGCATCAAGAACAGTGGTTAAGAGCAGACTCTTAAAAGCTGGATTTGCAGGAGTTCAAATCCTGATTCTGCCACCTACAGCTGTAAAACTGTGAGCAAGTTACTTAACTTCTCTGTGTCTAAGTTGCCTGACCTGTAAAGTGGAGATAATAAGCAGTTGGATGGCTGTGAGGATCAAGTAAGAGAACATAGTACCCAACACACATTTCTATTAATTACTGAGCCATAGACTCTATCTTGTCTTTTAAGGCTTGAGCATATGCTAAACACACATTCTACTACAGTGTTATATTCCATAATCCCCTCCTGTCCAACGTCACAAATTAGTCACTTGAAAAACTCTTCTTCCACTCCTTCCATATATACTGAGGTGGTCCTCAGATTCCATTCTTAGCTTTCTACTCTTCTCATTCTAGGTGACTTTATCCAGTTCATAGCTTCAATTGCCAACCCAAGATGACTCCCAAATCTCAGCAGAAATCTCACTCCTGAACTCCAAACCCTACATTCAAGTGTTTACTGAATATCAACACTTAATATCCCGTGGGGACCACAAATACACTGTGTCCAAACCAAACTCAGCATCTTTGCCCTAAAACTCAATCCTCCTCAATGTTTCTTCTCCAAATTCCCAGTAATACAAATCTGAAATGTACACTCCTTCCTTCTCTCAAACCTCCTACCTTTCATAAGGCACCAAAGTGTGTCTGATTTTCTAAATACCTCTTAACTTCACTTCCTCCTCTCTTTCCATACTGCCCCTAACTAACCTTAGCTCAGGCCCTCAACATTTAGTGCCTAGATTTCAGTGCTAGGCTTTGCTTTTATTCTTACCCTCTGTAAGAAACTTTCTGTGGTATCTGCCTAGCTCACAACCTTCCCCATCTTCTCAGAATGTCCCTTCCTACACCACCTTCCAAATACACACACACAGGGACTGGAGCCTGACAGTCAAGTTATAGTAGCCACATCTGACTGGATCAGGGCAGTAGATACCTAACCCATCGTGGGCAATGAGGTTCTCTCTTCACTTGAAAATTGAACTAGATTTAAAGACATCTGCAGAGAGTCTTGGAGTATGGCTGAAACTGCAATATTAGGCAACTGTAGTAAGGTAATATTTAACCACATAGGCAAAAAAGCACAGAAAACCAATCTACAGAAAGGGAAGAAAAAATGAGGCAGAAAGGCCAAAGCAAAAGCAAGAGACAGGAGTTCCTGTTCAGCTTTCCACTCAGTTCCTGAAGTCCAGGTGCCATAAGATCCCTGAAAGACCTCTCTGTACTCATAATAAATTATTCCTCCTTTAAATTAGGCTGCCTCAAAAATGTTTTTTTCCTTGTATTCAAAAGAACCTTAATTAGTACATCTATTTAAACCTTGATATACTGCCAGGAGGTGGTCTTACCAAAACATTAATTTAACCTTGTACTTCTCCATTCATCATCTTTTAATGGCTCCCTATAGTTTTAACTTCCTTTAACCTTCTGACTCTTGAGAGACAGGGCTTACCTCTCCAGCCTCATCTCCTGTCATATAAACTCATGCACCATAGGTAGTGCCTTCGTATATGCCTTTCCCTCTGCCTCAAATACTATACATCCTTGCTCCCACTGGATTAACATACCTTTAAGACTTTGCTGAAGTGACAGTTCTGCTAGGAAGCTTTTCCTGAGTCCCTCAGGGTAAATCAGATGCTCCACTCTATTCTCCTCCATAGCACCTTGGTCACAACTTTACAGAAGCCCTCTGATCAAATTAGCCATTTATTTGTCTTCCATTTCCTTAAATTAGGCACCGTTTCATCACTGTATCCCCAGTGTTTAGAACATAGTAAACATTCAATAAATATTTGCTGGATGAACACATGTTCTACTTCCATCTTATAAGAGACGACTCTAATCAAACCACTCTGCTATATACTCATAAATGTTGCTCTGCTACATACTTATAAATGATATTCAGTATTTGAGGATTCTTAAATGGCCTGTACTTTGGGAAAATTTATTCCATCCTGTCTTTCTAAGTGACTGTTTGATTTGGCTTAATCCAGTTCAAAAAAATATTATTTGCTTATTCTGTGCTGGATTACTGCAATAACTTCTGACCTCCACTCTCAAGGCTGAAAGAAGAACAAATATTTATCACACATGAAGTATGTGCCTCTTAGTCAATCCTCATTGGCTAATATTATTATCTTGAATAAATAGATGAGGAGATGGACTCGGCAATGCTTTAAAAAAAAAAACAAAAACTGTCCAAGACCAAGATCACATAGTGTCCACTCAGGTATGCCTGACTCTAAAGCTCCTTCCACTGCCAAAGCCAGTACAGCTGAAATACGAACAGACGAGAAGTTGAGAGACGTGGGATCTGGACCCAGAAATACCAGGAGTTTGCTATACAACTAGAGGCAAGTCATTTAATATCTCTGCATCTCCATTTTACATCTGAAAAAAAGGGAGTGATAATATCATCTTCCCCACTTCGCAGGGTTGTTTTGAGAAACAAATATATCAAAGCACTTTAAGAAAGAAGAAACTTTTAAACATCGTAGAAGATATATTGGTTGATTCCTTAAATTCTATACTTATTTTCTTTTCTATTAAAAATCTATATAAATTTTTGCAACATTCGGGACTTCCCTGGTGGTCCAGTGGTTAAGACTCCATGCTCCCAATGCAGGGGGCCCAGGTTCGATCCCTGGCCAGGGAACTAGATCCCACATGCCGCAACTAAAGATCCCACATGTCGCAACGAAGATCCCACATGCTGCAACTAAGACCCAGCGCAGCCAAATAAATAAATAAATATTTTTAAAAAATTTTTTTACAACATTCAATATCTTCCTAAAATATTTCTGTGTAAAAAACAAATATACTGGGGCTTCCCTGGTGGCACAGTGGTTAAGAATCTGCCTGCCAATGCAGAGGACACGGGTTCAAGCCCTGGCCCGGTAAGATCCCACATGCCGTGGAGCAACTAAGCCCGTGCGCCACAACTACTGAGCCTGCGTTCTAGAGCCCACGAGCCACAACTACTGAGCCCACACACCACAACTATTGAAGCCCGTGCACCTAGAGCCCGTGCTCCGCAATGAGAGAAGCCACCGCAATGAGAAGCCCGTGCAACACAACGAAGAGTAGCCCCCGCTCCCCACAACCAGAGAAAGCCTGCGCGCAGCAACGAAGACCCAACACAGCCAAAAATAAATAAATTAATTAATTAATTAAAAAATACATGTGTGTGTATATATATACACACATACACACACACACACTATTTCCTTGAATTCAGTTGCTCTGTATACCATACTTGATTCTGACTATCCGTAAATCCACCCCAAGTTCAACCGTGGATTAATTTCATGTCAAATACTACCTAACCCTCTGTGTGTAATAATAATTTCCCCCTAGTTCAATCTTCCTGTTGTCTTAGTGATGCCACCATTTCAACAATAATTCCTAAAGTTTCAAATACTAATGAGAATTGGATTGAGAGAAGCGCCAGCTGAAGCCCCAGCTGACGGACTAATCCTCGACGGGGTGAAGAAATAGTGAATCAGGTTAAAAGCAGGATGGAGCTCTGTGGAGAACAAAGAATGTTTTCTTTAAAGACTGACTCATTACCATTTATATAAACAAAGCTTAAGCTTAAGTACCAACATTTAGACAAGATAAGAATCGGTGATTCGGTGAAGGCAGAATCAGAATCCAAATGGACAAAATGGCCAGGTTGAAGGCTAAAGGCAGGCACAAATATTGGAGGAGGAGTCATCAGGGATGGAAGATAAATTAGTTTGAGGCAGGAAGGATGAGAGTTAAAGACAGTAGGAGGCTCTTCCCTTCATAAATAATTCAGTCCTAAAGCCACTGGTGGGGGAGGTGTTAAGAGGCGAAATAAACCAAAATAGGCATCTATAGGTGAGGAGCCTGAAAAGGGATATCAGAGCCCAGGGTGAGGAGGACAACTGTGTGTGCGCTGGGGCGGGGTGGGGGGAAATGTCAGTGGTTTTCCAGGGTGAAGAGTATCTACACAGAAGTGGGGTATGGCCTGGCATACGGAGTCAGGGCATCCACACAGCGGGGCAGCCCAGTATACTATGTCAGAGCCAATCAGGGTGAGGAGAGTGGGGACTGACCAGAGATGAGAAACCAGAACCTGACAGAGGTAAAGAGGGCAATGACACAGGGCGCCAGCCTGGAATAAGGAATCAAAATTCAAGCAAGGTGAGGAGATTATCCACAGGTGGAAAGGACCCAGTATGGGGCATCAAAGCAAAGCAGGATGAGGAGGGCAGCCAGAATGAAGAAATGCCTGGTGTGGGAATTCAAAGCACACACAGGGCGAGAAGGATTCTTCACGGAAGGGTAGTCCAAGGTGCGGAGTTGGAGTCCAAGTGGGATGAGGAGGGTGTCCATATGTAGGGCAGGGTGGGGGACAGAATGCAGGGAGAAGAGGGCATCCATGTAGGGAAAAGGGAGGTAACTGATATGAGAAATTGGTTCTATATAAGAGGATTGGTCAAAGAAATAAATATATTAAGGATAATGGAAGCCAGGTTTCTCACTGTTAGAGAAAACTAGAATTAAGTCCTGTGCTATACTGGAATTTAAAGTATCAGCTTGAACTCACAGCTTTCAATACATATAATAGAGAAATAAATATAGATGCAGATATGTACATGTATATACATAAATGCATACATATATTCTGAACCTCTGTTCACTGAGAAGGCCTGGGAGCAGTTAATACCTCGATAGCAGTGAGCACACCAAGCATCCAGATCTTGCTTTCTCAATACTGTTCTCTACTAAAAGTAACAAAAGATCCTTAAAAAAATGACTGATTCCAGGGGTGGAAGAGGGAAAATATAAGGTGAGCCTGAAACATCTTGTTGAGCCACTAAGAATAGAAGTGCTCAAAGAATAACGGGACAAGGCAAAAGGACACAGAAACCTGCTTGAAGGGGCTCTCACTGGCCACATCTGAAACAATTTGAGCATCAAGTAATAGTAGTATTGGATTATAACCCAGTGAATAAAAGAAACTATGAATCTCCACAGAAAAGAATTAGTGAATGAACTAAAAATTAGATGAGAAAACAGATGTATTTAAATAGCTTTAAAGCACGTCCTCACAAAATACTTTATTAATTACGATGAGAAAAAGGGTAACTTTATGGTGAAGAAGCCTGGCCGGTACCACCCTAATCAAATGAACAAAGAGAACATCATCAGTAATAGGACAAACAAAGATCATAAGCCACTAAAGAGAGTGCAATGAAAAGACTGCAACATCACTTCTGTAATATGCCTGCAAAAGATGCATAATCTGAACCTACTCATAAGAAAACCCAAATTGAGGGGTGTTCTACAAAAATAACTGAGCTGTATTCTTCACAACGTTATTGTCCTGAAAGGCAAAGAATGAGAAATCATTCCAGGAGACTAGAGACATGATAACTAAATGCAACATGTGACTCTAAATAGGATCCTTTTGCTATAAAGGGCAATCAACAGACAATTTGTAAAACACGAATGAGTTCTAAGATTTACATAGTAATAATATAATAAAGTTAATTTCCTAATTTTTATGGTTGTCTCTGTTTATATAAGAGAGAGAATGTCCTGGCTTATAGGAAATGGATACTAAAGTATTTGGGAGTTATGGGCATCAAGTTAACATGTTAACTCTCAAATAGTTCAAGAAAAAGTTCTGTACTCCACTTCCAACTTTTCAGTAAGTTTATGATTGTGTAAAAGAAAAATTTTTTAAGGAAAAGAAATAAATAAAAGCCCCTCCTCTCCGCGCCCCGGCCTAAGACACCAGGAGTTGCATGTGCCCAGAGTTCAGAAATCAGATGAGGAGTGCTCTTCCTTCCACATCTGGCAAATTTTGACCTCACTTCATAAGAGGAATAAAAGGGGCTTCTGATAGGAAACTTGGCTGACTAATTAACAGCAAGCCCTTATTTAATTCTTCTCAGTTCATTATCAACAACAATCATCCTTACTCAGCCATAAAAAGAAACGAAACTGAGTTACTGTGGCTGGACCTAGAGTCTGTCATACAGAGTGAAGTAAGTCAGAAAGAGGAAAACAAATACCGTATACTAACACATATACATGGACTCTAAAAAAAAAAAAAAAAATGGTTCTGAAGAACCTAGGGGCAGGACAGAAATAAAGACGCAGACATAGACAGTGGACTAGAGGACACAGGGAGTGGGAAGGGTAAGCTGGGACGAAGTGAGAGAGTGGCATGGACATGTATACACTACCAAATGTAAAACAGATAGCTAGTGGGAAGCAGCCGCATAGCACAGGGAGATCAGCTCAGTGCTTTGTGACCTCCTAGAGGGGTGGGATAGGGAGGATGGGAGGGAGACGCAAGAGGGAGGAGATATGGGGATATATGTAAATGTATAGCTGATTTACTTTGTTATAAAGCAGAAACTAACACACCATTGTAAAGCAATTATACTCCAATAAAGACGTTAAAAAAAAAAAAAATCATCTTTATTCATGCCCAGAGGAGAACACTGACCAATTAATAAAGTTGTGATACCCTTTCCATCAATCTCCCCTATTCTGTTCACATTTGCACTGTCACTTTTATCTCTTTGAATGAACTCCTGAGAAATATACATTTAATAACATTAAAAAAATTATGCCCTTCTCTAGGAAATAAGCAAATACAGTTAATGCACTGTAGAATCTCCTAAGTGTCAAACAACTGGTCTCTTACTTCTCCTTTTTTAAAGTCTAGTGATTTTATGTTTATTCCAACACCTTTCCCTTATCTCATGAAAAGATATTCATTATTTTCAATGTTAAATGAGATCCAACACTTTTCTTAAATGCTTTTACATATATCAAAAATATACATACCTCATCTACGAAGTTAATAGCATCAAACCAGTCTTGAAGAGCTTCAAGGCAGTATCTCACAACATTTCGGGTATATTCTTGAGTTTCCTAAAATAATAAGTTATATAAATTTACAGTATATAAATACGTATATGTTCAACTTCAAAGTATATGAAATATATAAAAAGTTATGTGCATTGTATATATAATGGTAAAATATACATATTTTCAAAATAACCACATTTGTCATTTCAAGGAATCATCCTTTCACAAACTAATAGTAACAACTAGTGACAGTTATGAAAATGAACTAACCTGAAATGAGTCAAAGGTGAAATAAATTTATGTGATGTAAATCGGGTTCCATTTCAAAAGATCCTAAAAATATACGTTCCCTACTGTTATTAATGGGTAGAGTTTCTTTTGGGATGATAAAAAAGTTCGAGAAATGGATAGTGGTGATGGCTGCACAACATTGAGAATGTATTTAATGTCATTGAATTGCATACCTAAAAATGGTTAAAGTGTTAAAAAATTTATATATATTTTGCCACAGTAAAAAAAAAAAGAGGGCAGAACATATGAGTACTGTAAGCAGCCTGTGAATATCTTGGCTTGCAAAAGAATCTAAAAGAAGGAAGAAAAAGAATGTGCCACTTAAAATAAAGGTATTGTGAAAGAAAACTGTAATGTTTTATGGAGAAATTGATCCAGTGAAATAGGCAAGTATTAAGTTAAATGGAAAAATAAATCGTGATAGCCTCTCTTTAAAAAAATAGGCAAAGATTTGAACAGACATTTCTCCAAAGAAGACCTACAAATGGCTAATAAGCACAAGAAAAGATGCCAACACTATCAGTCACTAGGGAAGTGCAAATCAAAGTCACAATGAGATACCACTTCACACCTACCAGGACGGCTATAATTTTTTAAATGTAAAGTAAGTGTTGGCAAGGATGCAGAGAAACTGAAACTCTCATACATTGCTGGTGGAAATATAAAATGGTGCAGCCATTTTAAAGTTAAACACAGCATTACCATATGACCAAGCAATTCTACTCTTATATACCCAAGAGAATTGAAAACATACATTCACACAAAAATCCATATACAAATGTTCACAGCAGCGTTATCCACCGTAGCCAAAAAATGAAATCAACTGATGAATGGACAAATAAGTGTGATATATCTATGCTATAGAATACTATTCAGCCATAAAAAGTACAGATACATGCCACAACATAGTCAAACCATGAAAACATTATACCAAATGAAAGAAGTCAGACACAAAAAGTCACATATTATATGATTTCATTTATATGAATGTCCAGATTAGGTAAATTTATAAAGACAAAAGGGAGATTAGTGGTTTCCAGTAGATGAGAGGAGGTTGGAATTGGGAGGTACGAGTTTTCTTTTTTGCCGGGGGTGGGGGCTTAGAAATGTTCTGGAATTAGTGGTGATAGCTGCACAACTTTGTGAATATACTATAAACTACTGAACTGTATAGTTTAAAATGATTAAAATGGTGAATTTTATGTTATGTGAATTTTATCTCAATAAAAAGTTTTTTAAAAAGACATTTTGGGACATCAATGCAGAATAAAAGGTATCATCACAGTCAAACGGCTCATCCGCTACATGTATAAATTACTCTGGACTTTAAAAAAAAAAACTACAAGCCTCACATCCATATCTAAAAATAGCATCTCTGGGGACTTCCCTGGCGGTCCAGCGGTTAAGACTCTGTGCTTTCACTGCCAAGGGTGTGGGTTTGATCCCTAGTGGGGGAACTAAGATCCTGCAAGCCAAGGGATGTGGCCCAAAATTAATTAGTTAGTTAATTAATATAGCATCTCTTATAAAGTAGATATTATCATCCCTTTCTTTCAGAGATTTACTTCTCCTTCACCCAGCTCAGTCTCCATATCCTGCTAATTCTTCCTCAATATTGTCATGTAGGTTCACTTCCATTTTCTCCTATTTCTGATACCATTCAGACAAAATATCACTTAACTAGTTTCCCTGCCAACAGTCTCACCCTGTTTTAATCTATCCTATATGAGATTTATCCTTCTCAAAATATTATTTTATACATTCTGTTCCCTATCTCTTACTGAAAAAAATGTAATGACACTTTAAGTTACCATAAATAATGTGTCATAACCAAACTAAAGTTGCAGATAATTCATGCATAAAGAAACATTTAAAACCAAATGTTTTCCTATTTAATCAAAGGTTTGAGTAAAGGGACACCACTATATCCTCTTTACACAAGTGTAAACTGATAGACTCTTCCGGAGAACAATTTGAAAAGTAGGTATATCAAGAGTCTTCAAAAAGGTGACCAATTAATTCCATTCCTAAATACAGCATACTTAGTAATCATGTTCAGATCATCTCTCCCACCTCCCCATCACTATCACACCCTCCCCCAAAAATTCAGTATGCATGACTTACTAGTGTTATGACCTTGAGGAAATTACTTGAATTTTATGAGTTTCAGTTTCTCCATACGTAAAAATGGGCATAATACTACCTACCTCCTAGTACTGTTATGAAGAAGCAAATGAAATAATGTACATAAAATGCTCTATGTCACAGTCTAGCACTACATCTGACAAGTACTACTTAAGCGCTCCAAAGATTCATGGCCAGACTTAACTTCTGTCAAGCCTGCAGTAATGTAAAGTTGCCACTAGATGGAGATTTTACAGCTTATTTGTTCTGTTCAGAAAGCAAAAATTAGTACAATTCTAGAAATGTGCCATCCCTTTATCCAAGCTATCTGTTATTATTCTAGTATAACTTGTTTAACTATCCCTTAGCATTTTCAAGAACCAAACAGCATACAGGGCAATCAGACAAAGAAAGTAAGCTATCAGGTGAAGTTCCTTTTTTCTATTGCTAATCCTTTAGTTTTATATTTTATAATTAGAGAACATAAACATAAAGCAATAGCTTTGTTTTACTTAAAATAATAGTCTTTCTTCTAGTTTACATTTCTAAAACCTGACAACACTGCTGCTAAAAAGCTCTAGACAGTCTTGCCTAAGAGACAATTACAGCAAAGTGATAAAGAGCACTGGTTCTGAAATCAGATGGATTTGTTTTCAAACTCAAGCTTCCACTTGCAGCTGTGTAAATGCGGGCAAATTATTTAACCTCTGAAAGAAAGGGATGATATTATCTACTTTATAAGAGATGCTATGAAGATTAGATACAAACATAATGTAAGCAATATAATGTAAAGAACAATGTCTGTCATAGTGTAGGCTCTCATCAAGAGAACGTCTTATCTAGGAACTAGATGCTCCTTTAGCTAAGAAACTACTCTCAGATACTACCAGAACACTATGAGCTCATTTTCTCTCTGTTGTCTTCACTTCTTAGATTAAGAAAACCGTAACACATTGCTATCCTGGCCTTCAAAACTGAAAAATAAACTACTGCCTGAAAACAATGATTTCTCATTATCACATAGATAAACATAGCCCCAGCCTTATAATCCAAAATCATCCTAAACACAGTTGTCAGAATAATCCTCCTAAAATACTGACCTTTTCATATCAACATCGTATCAATCCTCCCTCCTAAATCACCATCTTTTCTGTTGGCTTATATGATGTTGCATTCTCCTGGTTCTTCTCCTCTCCCTCTCTGATGTCTAAATGTTAGTTTTCTTCTTCAAGGTCCATTTCTCTTCTCCCCCTGTTTGACGTGATCCCATCCCCTGGCAATAAATGCCATTTTTATTCCCAAGGGTCTAAAATTTATAACCCTAGTCCAGATTTCTCTTTTGAGCACAAAACTCATATATCCAACTGACTATTCACTATTTTCACTTGGATGTTTCAGAGGCATCGCAAACTTAACATATCTAAAACTAACTGTGATCTCTCTAAACCTTTTCTATCGATCTTTTTCACCTCTGTAAAATTACCTCCATACATAGTTACCCAAAAGTCTATTTCACTCATCAATAACATACAATCCATCACCAAGGCTTTTGGTTCTACCTTCAAAATACATCTTCAATATCCAAAATGCACCTTTAATGCACCTTGAATTTCAAACCTGAATTTCCTAGATTATTATCACAGCATCTTAACTGGTCTATTTGCTACTAGTCATGATGCTCCCCACGCTGCCCTCAATCCAGTCTTTCCAGCAAACAGAAGGATCTTTTAAATGTAAATCTGATCACATCAAACCCCTACTTTAAAATATTCACTGGCTTGTCCTTAAAATTAAATCTAAGGCTCATTAACATGTTCTATAAGAACCTGCATTAATAATACAATCCCTGCCTATCTCTCCAACTCCATCTTGTTCTGTGGCTCCAGCCACAAACTCCTTAAAATGACTAATCACTTTCCTACTGGAGGTAGGTTATTCCATACTATCTCCCCTATTCCCACCACTAACCCCACTTTTATACGTCATATAGGTGGCTTCTTCATTCTTCAGAAAGGCCTTCCCTGATCCTCAAACGTAACCAGCCTCCACACTCATTACTCTCATAGCAATCTGATATTTTCCTGTAGAACACTTACAAAAGCTTACAAAATAAATCTGTGTGCTTACTTACTTAATGTCTATCTCTCCTATTAGACTGCTCCATGAGAGCAAAAACCACATCTATTTGGTTTGACACCAAAAACCCGAGCATCTAGATAGCATCTGGCATAGAACAGTATTCAATAGATACTTTTTTGAATGAATGAACAAACGAATCTCATATTAGATGACAGTTTTTTGATAAATGCTACAATGGAGATTAAACGAGGTACTATAAAAACAGAGACTGGAATCATAAATATGAAAGAATTTAAATGAGCAGATTACATATCAGCTGAGTCTTATGAGTTCAATTTTTGAAGAGCTCACACTAATTGTTCTTCATTCCAGTTAGAATCGCTGCCAAAGTCCTACTGCACATCAAACCAAAATCTCTGACAGTGAGACTCAGGCACATGTATTTTGCAAGCTTCCCAGATGATTCTCATACAAGAGAAGCACTGGACTAAGCAGAAAGAATGAGCTCATTTGTCAAAAAAGGGACTAACTTGAACAAAACCACTGGACTCAAGAAAGGAATTGCATGTTGAGGAATGGTAATCAATCCAATGAAGGCACGGAGGTAGAGGGGGTATATAGGAAGGTGAATTATGATGAACAAGTTGAGGGCAAATTGTGGGAGGTCTTAAATGCCTTTATAGGAAATATGGACATTATCCTGTAGACATAAGAACTTGAATGATTTTTAAGCAAAGGAGAGATAAGCACAAAGCTTAGCAGTAACTTCGGTATTAGGAAAAATTACAGTAGGAAGAATCTAGAGGCAGGAAAACCAGTTAAGAAACAACCCAGATTTTAAAAATATAAAGAAATAAATTAAGACAGAGGAAAGAAGTGGTAGAGAGACATTTCTGGTATGAGAGAAAATTCATGGTATCTGATTATAGCTTGAACACACCTGGTACAGCAAGGGGAGGTTTCTATATTGCATAACTGCATCATTTAAAACACCATACATAAAATGACATAAAGAACACAGCACAGACAAATGTTTTTAAAAAGTTAGTTTAGGAACCTGAGAAAATTCATGTACCTATAAGGAGATCTACATGAATAACCAGAGCTGTTGTAAATTTCAACCTGGCTAGACTGTAACAAAGTTGTGAGTCATCTGCATTTAGAGAAAGCTGGAGTCATGAGAGAAAATAGAAATCCTCGGACACCAAGGGGGGAAAGTGGAGGGGGGTGGTGGTGGTGGGATGAACTGGGAGATTGGGATTGACATATATACACTGATATATATAAAATAGATAACTAATAAGAACCTGCTGTATGAAAAAATAAATAAAATTCAAAAAAAAAAAAAGAAAATAGAAATCCACTTAAAGGAACACATACATTTAAAGAATATATGTAAGAGAGTCTCATAATAACCCTGTGAGGAAGAACAGGCTTTGCTGTCCCATTTCTATTTTGTTTCCTTTAGTTTTTTAAAAGAAAAGGAGAAAGACTGAGAAGTTCAAATAGTTTTAAATGAGTTGACCAAGTCACCTAAGTCAAAAGAGGCAGAGCCAAGACCACTATAAAATCTTGTGCAGCATGCTTATTGGTACAGGCTAGCAGGTTGGACTTCATGGGATCCATACAGCAAAATCTTAGTCAAGTCCTTAGTTTAGTAGAGTCAGGAGATAACAAACTATCCAAGGATTCTGGAGATCCATCAAACGAATACTTTAAAATGCAAAGGTAAAATATACATTTGTACAGAAAGACATAAATGCATGCAATTATAAGCGAGCATTTCTTAACCAATTATAAGAATTTATGTTGTTGCTATGTACCCTTAGGTTCTTTTTACAAACAACTGTAAGTTGTATGAAATGTATACTGATTTTGTGCTTGGAATCTTAAAAGTATAAACTTTATTGAGGACTATCCTCATCCCTTGAGAGACAAGAAACATTAGGCAACTAACTGATAATGGGTAAAATGAAACAATAAAGATAAATGTGGAGACTTATAAAGCTCCAAAGACTATTCACAATAAGGGAAGGCTGGAATGATATGATAATTCATTTATATAAATGAATTCTAACCTGCCTAAGAATAACAATTAACTGTCTCAGGTCAACTTTCACAAAGGTGAATTCAGAATTAAACACTGCATATTATTACACACAAGTAAACAAATCAATGTTTTCACAAATAATTTTCTTAAATAATTATTTTAAAGGTAAACACAGAAATTAACAAAACATACCCTAACTTTACAATGTGATAAGAGTCCCCACATTGGCTGTGCACAGGCCTCAAGTTCAGCAGCAAAGGCAGCATAGTAGGTCTGAGATTCAAATTCCACATGCTCATTTAGTTCTCGCTTATTTAAGTTCATACCTTGCAAAAATTAAAACAGATATAAACCTTGCCAAATGGAAATAAACACCCATATTAAAAATCAAGTAAAATATTTCCTAGTACCAAATACATTTTAATGCACACAAATGGCATAATGACACAATAGGTATAGAAATTAATAAATTATTAAAAATAAAATAATCTGGTCCTTTTGGAATTCTTTATAAACTATGTTTTCTTAGAAACATTTTGTGAACTGTCTCTTTCTTATATAATATAATTGAATATATTAAATAAAGTCAAAACTATTTTAATTGATGCCGGTTGAAATTTTTATGAAAGTATTATGAGTCTTTCTTAGAGAACAGATTAGAAATTTCTAGATTAATGCTTTCAAATGCTTTTAAAAACTACACTCCTATTTCCTATGTAATAGTTTGACCTTCTTCATAACTCTGATATGTTTTCATGAACACTTTATCAAAATACTTACAAATATCAATTAACTAAAATGAGACATTTCACATGTAACTGAATGATGTGTTATTATCTTTTAATTAGTGTTTGACAGTTTAACATTAGGCATTTTTTAAACTAAAAAAAAAAAAAAAAATTAAGAAAAAATCTGAAATTGATACCTTGAAAGAAAGATACAAAGTTCATCCATGTCACTAACAAACCATGGTCCTCCAAAAATCTCTTAGCCACACTTTGATGAGAAAGGATATTAATAAAATCACTGACAAGAGGCCAATAAGTGTTATTCTTCAGTAATGCTTCTCCACAATTCACTACCACATGTAAACTATTTTCTTCATCTAAAATAGACACACACACAAAAAAAAAATTAGTTTAAAAAAATAGTTTTACCAATGATACAGATTATACATTTTAGAATCAGAGTCACCTAAATTGAAACCCCAGCCTGCCATTTAATAACTATATGGCTTTAGGTATATTACATAGCTCTGAATCAATTTCCTCATCTGTAAAACAGAAAAAGACACATATCTTAAGGGAATTAAATGAAATGTTAACATAACACTTAGCACATCATTATAATAATTATTACCACATGTCTAACATATTACATGATATTTAGTTACATGTTTATAAAACCTTATTATTTTCTTGATTTTAATGATATAATGCAATATTTTCAGTTCTAATCAATAAAATGTTTTTATCCCTAGATCAATCTCATTCTATCTTTTCAATCAAATCTGTATGACTTAAATGATATATATTTAATTGCTTTCTTCTATTCAAAGGACATGTAAAAACAATTTTTAACACAGTATTTCAAAAATGAAACAACAAAAAACACACATAAATCTCTTAAGCTTTAAAAAAAAATCCTCAAAGTTTAAATACATTGCTGGAAGGAGGAGATGGGGAGGATTAGGTTTGTACAAAAACTTTACTATTAGAAGTTATAGCATGTATGCATTAGCTCTCTTGACCTATTCCAGCTTAACTGATTCACTGGACAAACAAGCCCCCCATTCCCACTGTAAAACACACTAATACCCATAATACACAGAATGCTCAAAGCTTGTAGCCTATTCCCTAGTACACAAGCCCCAAGGTATAAGCTTGTCCAGAGTCTGTTTTTGCTTCTGTTCATACTAATTGTTCTTTTTACTATAATTATAAAATTTAAGTTACAAACAATCTGATAAAATATGAATGCATAAATAGAGGTATAACAAAAACTGGATCATAAGCTTTTGAAAGACAATAAAAGTGCCTAAGAAAATCTTGGAGGAGGAAAATCACAAAAGTCTAGAAGGATTTTACACTCAGATTGCTTCATGAAAATCTTTATGTTCTTACTCTACTTTAAAGAAACTGAAAATGAAAATCACAGATGCTGCTTTACAGATGTGGTATATACAAGAAGGACGACGGAGAACTCCAGTAAAGAAAACCATACCTTACAACTGCTTTGCCCAAAATTAAAAGGTTGGAAAACAAACATACATTCCTGTGGTTTAAGTTAAAATCCACCGTTTAAGATACGTATGTATCACTTTTTAACAATGCCTCACTTTAACCAACTTTTCAAATAACCACCTCGTTGTCAAACTCATCAGTGAAGAGGGCTTCTACTGCACTTCTTATTTCCATAAATTAAATTTAGGTTTCAGTCCATGAAATTACTTTACCCAACTCAAATTTAACAAGACATAAGAACAGGACCCACAACAGGATGAGAGAGGGTATAACTGAATGAGGAAGTGGGGGTAAGGGAGCTTTTATAAATTACCCACACCTGAGTTTCAGAAACGCCCTCTCTGACAACTACTGCCACTGTGAGTTGGTGAGCAGCTGATGCTGATGGGACAGTGCCTAGGGATGCTGGGATTTTTTAATTTTTTAAAACATTGAGAATCACTGTTCTATTTAATTGAAATCAGAGGATGAATAAGCAGAATATAATTAATCAAAATCACTATTTTCCTGACACTGCTTTAACTACTACTGTTCTTGCGAAAATTACCTTGGAATCTTTTATGAAATAAAATGATTAGAACTTCTATTTTTATCCAACTGATACTTTTCCAAATATAGATACAGAGAGAGCAATGATTCAGTGTTAAATGATATTCACTCATCAACAAATATTTATTGAGCTCCTACTGAGGGTCAGGTATTCTAGTAAGCTCTGAAAATAAAGCGGTAAATAAATCAAGATTTATACATTCTCTCTCTCCACTGAGGTTAATATCTAAGAAGACAGAGTGTGGTAAGGTCTGTAATAGGAAAAGTACAAGAACTCATAAGAACAAATAAAGCTGGTCTACAATTCAGGAAAAGAGTTTCCTGAGGAAGTGATGTTTAACTGAGATTTACAGAATGAAGCAGAAATTGAGATTAGCCAAATAAACTAGAGATGGAGAGGAAATGGTGTTCTAAGTAGAGGAAGCAGTATAAAAAAGGATGGAATTACTGGGACAAAGAATGCAGAGAATAGGTGGCACAAATGAGTCTAGATGGCCTCATAAATCAGCTTCAGGAGTTTGCAGTTCATGTGAAGAGAATGGCAAGCCACAGAGGGGGTTTTAAGAGAGAGGACATGACTAGATGTTTAGTGTGGAGACTGACTATATAGGAGGGTGCTGATGACTAGTAGTAGAAGGCCTAGAGATGGCAATGGCTTGAACTATGGTGTTGGCATGAAGATGCAGAGATGAAAAGAATTGGCTATTCTAAGATATTCAGAAGGATTTAAATGACAGACCTGGTGATGTTCACTATTTCTACAAAGAGTAAGAAGTCAAAAATGACTCCTAGGTTTTTAGGTTGGGCAACTCTGTAGATGGTTAGAGTGGTACCAACACACCGACTTCAGTGCTAATACACACATACATATATACACATACACACACATGCACAAATGCAATAGAAAAGAAGCAGGCTTGACAGAGACAGAATGGGTTTTGGTGTTGACACTGTGTGTCTGAGGTGCTTGTAGACATCCAAAGGATATAGTTTAATAAACAATTTGATATGCAGGACAGAAGATCAATCTGGCATTATTAGCAACTACAGACATTGTTATAGTTATGCAACACATGGTTTTGTTTTGTTTTTTTTAAACTTTATTCCTTTTTTTTTTTTAAAGTTAACCATTTTTTTTTTTAATTTATTTATTTTTGCTGTGTTGGGTCTTCGTTGTTGCACGGGCTTTCTCTAGTTGCAGTGAGCGGGGGCTACTCTTCGTTGCGGTGCACAGGCTTCTCATTGCAGTGGCTTCTCTTGTTGCAGAGCATGGGCTCTAGGTGCGCAGGCTTCAGTAGTTGTGGCACAAGGGCTCGGTAGTTGTGGCTCACGGGCTCTAGAGCGTAGGCTCAGTAGTTGCGGCGCACGGGCTTAGTTGCTCCGCGGCACGTGGGATCTTCCCTGACCAGGGCTCGAACCCGTGTCCCCTGCATTGGCAGGCGGACTCTTAACCACTTCGCCACCAGGGAAGTCCCACAACACATGGTTTTCAGTTTCATTTTAAACAGACAGTTTCATAAGACAAACTGTAAACTTTCAGGGATATGGAAAGTTATGAGTTATATTTGGAATCACAAAGTAGTATGGTGCAGAAATGAATACAACAAAGTAAAAGTATAAGGAAGGGAGCACGTACTACTAGAGGCTTTTTCCTTTTAATCTTCAGCTATTGCTGTGGCCATGTGAATTCTAATTGTATCAGCTCCTACATTTACTAACAGTGTGGACAAAATTTTCAAATATTGTCTAATGACAATGTATACAAAGGCTAGATAGGGGTTATTACAAAATAAGAAGTATAAAGAACTTGTGCAATATCTGTAGCTAGTTCAATATATTTAAAGCTCATTCCAATACTCTTCATGTAAAAACAGGGAAAATATATGGTGCTTTTAGAAAACCAGTAAATATGTAACATGAAATGTTATGTTACCTTTGAAAGAGGAAAAAAAACAGCATAGGAGCTAAAGATAGTTTTAGACTTGGCTTAGAAATAATGTAATTTATTGCTAGAAAAAATACATTTATATTTAAAGATCTTAGCAATGTTACTTATAGCTATTTAGCTTTTGGAAAATTCAATTTGTGTAAGAATTTCCAGGACAGACTAACTGCATTAGAAGGAGGTATGTGTAGAAAGCAACTAAAACCATATAATACGATTTCAGAAAATATAGGAAAAGTGAGAAACACAGAGACAGCAAGACCAAGTGCCAAGAAACACCAACACTGATAGAACACGTAGAAAATAGTTTCATGCCACACAAAGAACAGAGAATCAACAGTGTAAAATGATAATGAAAATCAAGCAAGATAAGGTCCAAAGTGTTGCCACTGGCTTCCTTATCATGTAGTCATAGAAAGGGTGACCATATAATTTATCATATAAACAGGGACACTTCTGAGAGTAAAAAGGACTGTATGAAAAATGATGTCAAAATAACAGGCATAACTTGGAGCTATTCTGGGGAAAGTAGGACACGTGGCTACTGGAGTCATGGACAATTTTGGAGACAGCAATAGAATGACGGAAGCAGACACTAGATTGAGGTGGGTTAATGAGTGACTGGAAGATAAGGAAATGAACATAAAAACTCTCTCAGGAAAGATGCCTATAGCAAAAAGTGGGAGGCAGACTCATATACATCTTCCTCCCAAACATTCTCCTCTGAAATGCAAACCATATAAAATAAGCATAGCTAAACCACTTAGTCAAGAAAATAGACTCAAGATTCTTTTCAAAAGAGTAGATACTTTTAATTTTTTAAAGTTTTCCAGTTTATAAATTAAAAATACTATACTTGTGAAAAGTCCTTTTCTAATTATATAATTCTACACATAAGAATATCACTGATATAGCTGAATGATGATAGACACTATTTCAAAAAAGAAACGAGAAAGTAATATACGTAGCTAAATCTCTAAGAAAGAAAAGGTCATCTTACACAAAGACAGAAAAAGTACAATACAAAGCAGCTTTTAATTTTTCTTTTAAAAAGGTAAAGAGGTATACGGTTCAATGTAAATAATGTATTATTCTCCCACTATACCTACAATGGGAAGGCAGTTAACGCAGTGGGTCAGAGTATGGGTTAGACACCTAGCTTTACCACTTACAGCTATAAAACCATAGATCACTGACTTTTCAACTTCCTAAATCACAAATGCCTCATCTATAAAATGGAAAAAACAATATCTACTCCCCAGAATTACTGATAAATTAGATAATACATATAAAGTACTGAAAAAAAAAGCATGGTATACAGTAAGTGCTCGAAAGATGGTAGCCATCATCATTATTAGCAAGCTATTATTATATATAAGGCATCATGCCCTGCACTGAGCCCTATATAAATTTTCAGGCTATGGTATTACATCTGAGAATAGGCAGACTATCAGTATAAAGAGAAAATAGGAGCTGATATGCAAAAGGAGACAACAGTAGAAGGCAAGTCTCAAGTATAAGATCTCCCATCCACAGAGAATGGAAAGGTCCTAAGATTTAATTTGAGGCATTATTTGTTGTTATTTTTTAAGTTTAGCTCCAAGTGCCAACAAGGTAAGACACAGTCCTATTAATGTTGGCCTGGCTGTACTGTGGCTAAGAACAAAGATTCTGACATCAGGAGATATAAAGTCCTTCTTGGCTCTGTCATCTACTAACTATATAATCTACAGCAAATGACTTAATTTCTCTAAACTTCAATTTACTCATCTTTAAAGTGGAAATATAATAATAACGCCAATCTAGAGAGTTGTTCAGAAGCTTAATTGAGACAACATATAAATAGTATTAACACAGTGCCTAGTACATAGCAAATACTCAAATAATATAAATTATTACAAGGAGGTGAAGTCAAGATGAAAGACCACAAAGAAATAAGAATGGGAGGAATTCCTAGAAATGTTATGGCAATTTGAGGAGGCATAAAGGAAGAAAATTAAAGATCACACTAAAGGAACATATAAAAAAGGCAAGATTTATTCCAACTTTTAAATTATAAAAGTATATGCATACAAAATGTCTAAAGCTGACAGTAACAAATTCATGATTAAAAAAACAGAAACATATCTAATTAATAAGAAAATGGTTAAATAATGGTAAAGTCATATGATATTACTACCTGCAATCATGAAAGAACATGTTCTTGATGTGTACACTTGACAGCATATTTTACAGTACATATTCGCATCTGTAAATATACTCACATCACACAAAAAGACAGAAAAGAAATATCCCAAAATATTTGTTAATATTAAGTTATTTGTGAATAACAAAACTATAGGTGATTTTAAAGTTTTTCTTTAAATTTTGCTGAAATTTTTATAAATTTTTCTTTAACAAACATGTATTATTTTATAATATTTTTAAAAGCTATTTTTAAGCATAAAGGGAGTTTTTAAGATTAGTTATACAAAGTATACTTATAAAACTAGTGAAAATAATTCTGTGTTTACCTTGTAGCTCACTTTTAATAAGGCAACTTTCCATCATGTATAACAGCACAGTGACCATAATATCCAGCAGCTGACATTCTTCTGTTACCTGTCTGGCTAGCTCCTCATTGCTGAACAACTGAACACTAATATGCACAATTCTGTTAGACATTGTGTCTGATTCATGACTTTTCTTCAGTGTTTTCATAATGAAAGCATAATGCTGAACAAAAGTTTTTGTAAAAGCAACCTGTAAAATGTTTTAAATAGGAAGAAAAAAAACACAGTTTAAGTTTTACAACACATTTTCCAACATATTATACTAGCATTTTTAAGCTATGATTAGCTTGTGATGATATCCAAGATAACTGGAAAAATAATTTCAGTGATGATGGTAGTCTTACATTTGTCCTTTTTTGGAAAATTAGCAAAATACTTTGACGGTTAAAAAAATGTTCAATATGCATTTTAAATTATTAAAGTTTTAAAGCAATTACAAAGATAGTCTAAAAATACAAATCTTCACTTTGCTCACAAATATATCAATTCACTAATGTCAAAGTATGTGTCTTTGTCCTGTGCTACCAACTTTAACAACAAAATCCAAAGCCTCACTTGAAAACCATCACAGAGTTGTTTATATAACTAAACAATAAGTGAGTCAACGTGACTTCTCCAAAAGAAATAATATCTTTCCCTATTTGATCTGAAAGCCAACCACCATTCTGACTAAATATTCTCTTCTGTATACCATATACACTTCCTCTATTGTTTTCTTAAGCAGGTATAAAGACACAAAACAACAGCATTATTAAAGTGTCACTCCTAAAGAGGCTTTACTACCTAAACCATAAGAACTATAGCATGATTTATTGTCTTTTCAGACACTAGGTTGTGTAACTTTGCCATAACCATACAGTAGTAACAGGTGAGTCCACACCCTCTGAAACTAGAGACTTCACCTATGTACATGTGTACTTGAGTCAATACCATTGTGTCTTTAACAGTCATGGCCAGCAGCTACAAACTCCATGCTTTTCCCATGCCTAACCATACAATCTAAATTCAGTTGCCCCCATTAAACATTCTCATAGCACCTTGTACCTTTCTCCTTTAGAGAACTTACTACAATTTGTAACTACATAGTTATTTGTGCAACTGTGTTTTTGTTTGTCCCCCAGCAATCCCTTTGGACCAAGTTTCATGCACAAAGGCAACCCTTAGGAATCCTGCTCTGTAATGGTGCTTTGACTCAGATCTACAATACTGTGCTTTTTGTGCAGGCCCTCTTTTGGCAACAGAGCTGAGAAATATATCAAAAAGATTTAGTATTGAAAAGGCAAACAAAGAGGAGCAAGGTTCATAAAGGAAGGAAAAAATGTAGATACCTTATACTCTTGATCTGGAAGCATGTTGAGTAAGAAAGTCACCATCTTCTGGGGAAATTCATACTTTACAGTCCAAAACAATAGTTCTTCTAAGAAACTTTTATGTTTCAAAACATCCATTATGGATTGATCTACATAAGAAAAATAAAATTTATCACCCTAATGATTTAAGTTGCTCATCTCACTAAACCTTACTATGATTAATAACCCATCAACCTCAAACATCTGAACGTACCTAAAAATTAAGGCTATCCTTTCAATAATTCAAATGATAATGCTAACAATATCAAGCTAAATTTCTATAATGTCCACAGTATATAAATAATAAAATACTTAATCCTTATAATTTAATATAAAGCAGTTACTAGAAAAATAAGTAATTACTTGCCCTTAAACATAAGCCATTTATCTAAAACTTCTACTAAGATTTAAAACAATTATCTTACAAGAGCAATATTCATGGCACTTAATTTAAAATAGTAATAGTAATTTTAACCTAAAAACATAATATTAAGGACATAAACTCCAAAGTTACCTAAATTTTTTATTTTTGAAAAAAATCTTTATGGATGAATAATTTTTTTCTCTAAAATTATCCTTCATAAATGAAATATTAACTTCACTAGAGAAGATAATCACTAGTACATTGCTTACTCTAGTATACAGAAGCATTTCCTTTCTTCTGGTAGGAACATACCAGGAAACACAGAACATTAGATATGCTTACTTGCACTGGACTCAAGATGCCCTCTTCATGCATAGAGGAAACAGGAAATGCATGCCCCTTTTGAATAAAGGTATTCAAAGGGGGGAATAAAATTATTTACTGGAAAGTCTATTTTCTAAAGCCAAGTGCCACTCCTTGAGGGTTAGGCTGTCTCTTGCTTATCTCTGCCTTCTTGCCATACTTAATCAACAGAAAGGTCTCAACTGGTATATGATGAATTGAAATTTTTTAAATTTTTATTTTACATTGGAGTATAGTTGATTAACAATGTTGTGTTAGTTTCAAGGTGTACAGCAAAGTGTGAACTGAATATTTTTAATACTTTGGCTATCTCTTTCTCTCACTTTCTTTAATTTTTTTCCCCTCTAAATGAACTAGAAAATTCTATTAATCTTTATTGGAGCAAATTATCTTGGGATACTGCTCTGGATCATCAGCTCTATATAAGGGCATCAAGAAGATAAGGGCATCAAGTGTCAACTATGAATGGACTGTTTCAGTGACAGTGCTTAAGCAGAGACTAGAGTTAGATGAGAGATTTGAAAAACCAGTATCACATGAACCAAAATACTCAGGTACAGCCCTAACTATATCACAGTTGAAGTAGTCTTGCAGGGTAACCCTGCAGTTTTTTCAATTAACCTTACCCCAATCCTACCCCAGTGTCACAGTTCTTCTATTATTGAGTAATGTGTTCATACCACATCTCCTCAGGTAACGGGTCTAAAAGAGTAACAACTCAGTATTTAATCACTCTCTTGATTCTTTTGTAAAACACTGAGTTTAATAAGACTTGAATCAGATATTAAAGTTAGATGTAACTTTAACCCCATGTTCGATTAATAATTAATAAGCCATTGTTTTCAGAATAATAATTTCATTAATCTAGAGACACTACGATTTAGATTACAGAGAGACCAAAGTATCTGCTAATCCCCTACCTAACTCTCTTTCAGTGGTCCCTTTAGTATAAGCCGTATGTAGTAGGAGTAAAAGTATAAGTACAATTACACTACACATCCCTTTATTGGAAACAATAATTCTTTATTTTCCAAATCTCAGAATTTTCTACTTGTAAAACAGAAATCTCTTCCTCCTGAAATAGATCATTCCCAGGATATGGCAATGATTTAAAAAGAGACATAAACCAGTCCTGCAAGAAATGAGGTAAAATATATTCAAAGGCACAAGCTGACAGACTCAAAGCCAAAAAAGTAATAAAATTGGGGACCAAATGAATCAGGTGACAGGAATATAAGGATTACAATTAAAAATTAGAATATAATCCACAGCACACATTGCTGAAGCCAACTTAATTCTCAAAATTCACTTGGTACTAACATGACTGAAAATTTCATAGACTACCAAAAAAATAAAACCCTCACAGAGAAGTGCTTCTGAAAATAATTACAAAGTTGAAGAAAACTAGCAGTATTTATCCTAAAATTCAGTTATAACTCTCTGCAAGCTTGTATTAGCCAAAGAAAAGCCTGAAGCTACCATAATTATTATATGTCAAGCATTAAAAAAGAAAGATACCAAAAAAAAAAAAAAAAAAAAAAAAGAAAGATACATTAACTTTGTTTTAAATAAATAAAACAATCTGAACGTACCAGAAAAGCTATGGCTTCTACTAAAATGCTGCAGTTATGCTGAAAATAGCTGCAGTTATGTACAATCCAATTTTTCTAACTTCAGACATAAAAATAAAGGGAGAAAAACCCACAATGTCTTCACTGTTATTCTTAAAATAAATGATATCAGTTTCCCAAGATACTTAAAGCATGTGTTATGTGTTTTACGTGTTATGTTATGGAAATGTGGTTAGAAATGCTTCCATTAGTTACGTATGATTATTTACCTTTAAAATCTTGATTAAATTGTCATGACCTTTACAACGCCTAAACAACTCAAGCCAAATTGTAAAAAGAGATTTTTGAAGAATCAGTATGTGGTACAAATGCATGACAGCATTTAATTTAGACAGTAGAGTCCAGCCTCTGCAACTCACGAGCTCAATAATCTTGGCCATGTTAGCTGAAGCCCTCTAGGCCTAGGCTTTTCACCCTTAAAATTGCGGTTTTGAGAATAGGCAGTGATGTGTTTGTTAGCACAGTGCCTCTCCTCTTGCCTATCATTACATGTTTTATTTTCAGCTCACTTTCAAACTGTTGAATCAAATTCTTACAAAAACTAAACCACTCCCTGAACTTCAGACATTTTCAAAAGCAACAATCACTTTTTGAAAACAGAGGTTCTACTAATTCAAAAAGCCTCACTTTCTACTTTTTCAAAAGCCACTTCTTCCACATACATACTTAAACCAAACATGATAACTGATCAAGTCTTAAATCTCTATACCACTTCTTACCAGTAGAGGAAGGAAGAGAAAACAATCAATCTCAAATGCAAAAAAATTCATATAATAGAAAATCAACTTCAACATAAAGTCTGCATAAAAAGTAACTTCAGCCAGAGTTTGACCAGGCTGAAGGAAAACAATGGCCTCTTACGCCATAACAGGTATTTTCTGAACATCCCTGAAGCTTAAACTCAAGTATATGCCTAACAATCTCCTCCAACTCAGATGTGTCTCAAGGACTCAGGTAAACACATGGACAACTCTGGTAAGTCAAGGGGCCAGTTAGCCATATGGATTTCTAATTTCTTTCAGGCATTACAGGTTCTCTGCTAGGCCACGAAGAAAGGGAAAATGCGCATGTTGGCCAGCAAATCAAATTTCATGCCCTTTGCTAACAGTCTGTAAGTTAAATGCAACAACATGAGTAACTAAGTACAGACTTACAAAATGAGCCTCAACGGAAACTGCCTGCTTGCTCCACCTTCCAAGCAGTCCTAAACTTTCCACAAGACACACTTAGCACCAGAAGAATCTTTTCATCAAAATAATATTTTAACCTCTGGAGACTTTCTAACAGACCATACTAACCCAGAAAATAGACTATGTTAAGATTTGGAAATCCATGGCAAAAATCCAGAGCACAGGCTGCCAACTAATAACAAGTACTCTAGAAAAGCTTTTAGGGAGGGTCAAGAAAATATAGTGATAAAGCATTTAAACTCTGGGATTTGAATTAAGGACCTACTTCTCATTAGCTGTTAAGCCTAACATGCCTCCATTTCCTCATTCATAAAATAGTAATAATAATAAAACCCGCTTCATATGGTTACTTGGAGAATTAAATGACACAATGCATGTGATGTGATTAGCACTATGTCTAGCATATATAAAAAGTTCAAGGGCTTCCCTGGTGGCGCAGTGATTGAGAATCTGCCTGCTAATGCAGGGGACACGGGTTCGAGCCCTGGTCTGGGAAGATCCCACATGCCGCAGAGCAACTAGGCCCGTGAGCCACAACTACTGAGCCTGCGCGTCTGGAGCCTGTGCATCTGGAGCCTGTGCTCCGCAACAAGAGAGGCCACGATAGTGAGAGGCCCGCGCACCGCGATGAAGAGTGGCCCCTGCTTGCCGCAACTAGAGAAGGCCCTCACACAGAAACGAAGACCCAACACAGCCAAAAATAAATAAATAAATAAATAATTAAATAAAAAGTGTCATTTAAAAAAAAAGTTCAATAAATATTACTTATTACTAATCTATTCCCTCACTACAGGCATATCTGCTTCTTCCTTTGCAACAATATGTATTGAGTCCTTTCTGAGCCCTTAATATGTGGTAAGTGCCATTCATTCTCATTCTCACTCTCTTTCACTCTTGTTACTTTTTCTCACACACACACCCAAAATCTCCCTCTTGCTCATCCTTTAAATCAAATTAAAGCTTTACACCAAATATGCTGGATCCAAATCAAAGATTCAATGAAGAGACTATTTTTCTGGCTCAAATATGATGTTGTTCATTTTATAAAGAAAACAAATGAACAAAATCCCAACAGTAAGGGTTTTACTTGCTTTCGAGGTCCCCCACAATCACGCTCTAACAACACTTTCTCCATATTAGACAAATCTAATAACATTGCTCTCCCTTCAAGTGCTCTTAATGATTAAGCATTTTTATTATACAAGGAAAAAACAAAATATAAATACCTTTGGTGTTACTGCTTAGTTTGACCCTCTTTCTCTTGCCCAGACCTTGACTCCCATCTTGATCCTCCTGGAGAAAAACAAAATTAGTATTATCTATAGTCCTATTCATGAATTTATACATTTTATGTAAATATAAATATGCTTATAAATTATGTTAAATATAAAATATAGGCATGCTTACATATTATTAACCAACGATTTTATGTATTTGCTGTCATAAAATATATTTTAATGCTGCTAACTTTAAATTGAAAATTAAAATTAGCATTATAATTAAAATATATCATGAAAATCCTTAGGATTAAAATATAAGAGTTCTTAAACTTAATCTGTGCTTCTAATGAAAGACTTTTAAATACCCCAAAATGCCAAAATAAAAATTTTCCTAACCTTATAAATATAATATCAAAGAAGCTAAAGGCGAGGAGGGAGCAGATTAGCATAGGAAGGAAGGGGAGAAGGAGAAGAGGGTTAAAACAATGAATAGAGGAAAGGCTTTGAAGAGTCTAACACAAACAAAATGAGTTCAAGAGATCAAGTTCTGAAAAATAAGCATAACATATTAGAAGCTGGAGTTGACAGTCAAAAAATAATAATAAAAACAAATTAAAATGTGCTTAGGAAAAAAAGCCAAGAAGAAAATACATGCATTTCTGCTCACGTGTGATATATCCATTCCTGAAAAAAACTTCACATTAAAAACAACAAGGCAGACTTCCCTGGTGGTGCAGTGGTTAAAAATTTGCCTGCCAATGCAGGGGACACGGGTTTGAGCCGTGTCCAGGAAGATCCCACATGCTGTGGAGCAACTAAGCCCACAAGCCACAACTACTGAGCCCGCGTGCCACACTACTGAAGCCTGCGCGCCTAGACCCCGTGCTCCGCAACAAGAGAAGCCACCGCAATGAGAAGCCCGCGCACCGCAATGAAGAGTAGCCCCCGCTCGCCTCGACTAGAGAAAGCCCGAGTGCAGCAACGAAGACCCAACAACAGCCAAAAATAAATAAGTAAAATTTAAAAAATTGTTAATTTAAAAAAAAAAGGCTTATAGGAAATGAAAGGGTGAGGGGCAGACTACTCACAACCTATTTTGTAACCTAGAAAGTTTGTAACCAAAGAAGTAACAGAAGCAATAATCAGTACCTGGGGAGATCATTTGGATGCCCAGGCAAACATCTTGGAGTGATCTGAGGCTGTCTCAGGGGATGTTAACAACCTACCACAACAAAAAAGTGGGAAGCTAGCTGGCTGAGACAACACAGAGGGAAGAGGAGCAGAGGAAGCAGCCTGCTACTAGAGAAACCAACAGTGAGGCTGCGATGTGCCTCTTAGGGAGGGAGCCATGGGTGCAGATGTTCATTTCTGATTTCCTTTGAATGTTTCTAAAAAGGTTCCTGCTGCCTTCACAGTTCAGGGTTTTTTCCCCTCCAGCTAAAGGATATGATTCTACCCCACTATCCCAGCTCTCCTGAGCTAGGAAAGATTGCATAGGAATCCAAAACTTCCACGTTATACTGACACCTTTTTCCTATATTCCCAAACATATATGAGCCAACTGGTATTATAAAGACATGTGGTAGCATTTTGGCACACAGTCTGTTGTGCTAACCAATTATGTTGGTGGCAGGTTAGAAGCATGGTACAAATTCCCAGACACTTGCTCAATTAAATCAAATCTCCAAAGCAGAAAAGCCTCGGCTTTAAGCTGCTGCTCTGCCCACTGGTGTAGTCTCCTTGACCTGCGCACCACAGACTTAACTCCAGGTTTCTGCCAAGTCCAGCATCAGTCCTCAGGACCAGTCTGGGGTAACCCAAAGACACTACTTAGCTCAGTCATTCAGCATTTACTAAGCACTTCAATATGCTCTCCCTGTTAATTCCTACCAAAGCCAGGCCTCTATGGTCTACCTGGCAGCAATACTGACAGTCAAACTACACTCTCCTCTTCCTCTGCCACCCTCACGTTGCCCTTAGAGAAACTCAACCAGTATGAAATTTGGAGCCATAAAAGACAGACATAAGAATGTAAAACTATGCCACAAGACCCAGAAGGTTCTAAAATTTGAGATTTTAGCTAACAGCCATTTATGAAACTGCTCTCCCAGCCCTGAGAGAAAAGAAAAAAAAAAAAAAAAAAGAAAAATTTTAAATGTTATATTCCAGGTTAGGATTACTTCATAATTTCAAATACAAACTTCCTATGAAAAGAGTATCCTTGATCAAGCAATAGTCATGGCAATACAAGTTTTATAAATTTTCCAACCTTACACTTTAAAGGACAAGTAAAATTAGCCAAGCAAAAGAAAGGAAAGTCATTCCAAGAAGACACCATGAATAAAGGCACAATGACAAAAGTCTAGAAACGAAGATCAGCTTGACATCATCATAGATATCAAACTCAGCTAGGAAGGGAGTTTATCTCCATCTAAACTGGTGGGAAAATGTGTACTCTTGTACATCGCTTGAGAGAGTATATAATAAAACTATTATCCTGAATGGCAATTTGTCAATACACATGTCAAAAGTCATTAAAGTATATCTATCACTGGAACAGAAATTCCAGTTCTAGGAATTTATCCTGAAAAAATAATCAGACAAGTGAATAGGGACTATATGCTTAGATACTCATCACAATGTTATTTATAATAGAAAAAAAAAATCTTTGGTTTCCAACAGCAGAGCAGGGGATTAGGTAAATAAATTATAGCACACATATATCCTATGAAGAAAAACAATACTAGAGGGCTTCCCTGGTGGTGCAGTGGTTGAGAATCTGCCTGCCAATGCAGGGGACACAGGTTCAAGCCCTGGTGTGGGAAGATCCCACATGCCGCGGAGCAACTAGGCCCGTGTGCCACAACTATTGAGCCTGCGCGCCTGGAGCCTGTGCTCCGCAACAAGAGAGGCCGCGATAGTGAGAGGCCCGCGCACCGCGATGATGAGTGGCCCCCGCTTGCCGCAACTAGAGAAAGCCCTCGCACAGAAACGAAGACCCAACACAGCCAAAAATAAATTAAAAAAAAAAAACACAATACCAGAGCTCTATATTCACTGTGACCAGATAAATGTTCAAAAATTATTACTATAAATGAGAAAAAAAAAAGCATGCTATGAAGAATAGCATATGGAGTATGAAACCATTTAAGTACTGATAATACACACAAATAAAATCTCTTAAAATATACCCCTTGCTACAGATGTTCAAAACCACCATTAGTAAGAAGAGCAGGTTACTGAACAGTATATATAGCATGGAGCCATTAAAATATACTATATATAAAATCTGTTAGAATATATTTGTTTACAGTAAGTCACCTCTAAGTGATAAAGTAATAGGTGATTTCATCATCTTTTTGCTAATATTAATTTTCTATTTATTCAACGATGACAATGATTTATAGCTTTAAGCTAATAAATATGTTTTTAATACTAATTCTGATTGCCAATCCTAACTACAACAATCTGCTCAAGATAATGGATTACTGTGCTATCTATTACAAGTCCCATTTTTTTTATTTTGAGAAAGAACAAAACTTTTAACAAACAGGAATAACTTCCAGTGGTGGGATATTCAGGCATTAAGGAAGATGAAAACAATTCCGTTATCATGACAAGACCCTACCCACCCCAAATTCATGATAGGGAGTTATAGTTCTTTCCCATTTATCCATGAGAAAATAGTACAGAACCCTGGGAGAAAATGATGGTCCAGCGGACAAAAGAGGAAATAAATACCCTCAACCCAGACAGCATTTGTACAGCCCTCAGAAACACTTTCCAAACCTTAACTAGTTCCTGGGCACAGAAGTAGACAATATTGCTATGTGCGTTTCAGGCATAAAATACATATACAAGTCCAAAATGAAAGACCCCCCCCCAAAAAAAAAAATCAGATTCAAACTCCTACCCTGCAAAATTTACAGATGGTTTTTCAACCCAAATTAACCTTTCTTTCTTTCTTTGATGAATTTACTGGACAGATGAAAAAAAATGTGAGCTCCATAAAAAGAAGTCAAGTAAATTCACAGCTGGTTAAAACAATACTCAGAGAATGTTAATACAGAATACACAAAGCTAAAAGGAACATTTAACATATAAGGTTATAAAAATAAAATCCAAAGGAGATCTTGAGAGACTAGAATGAAATGAAAACAACATTTATGTAAGCCACTGTAATATGAGACTGTTTGCTTTAAATCAATTCTACAAATACAAAGCAGAGAGGGAGCTCTCAAACTTGTCTGAGAGCTGAAGGGGTGGGTGGGGTGGGGGACCTGGGCATTTCATTTGACCACTGGGGCTCCCGCGACAGTCTAGCATAGCTGCTAAAAGGCTAACAAAAAACCTTGGGCCTTAAGGAAGCCACAACATGCTTCATGACAAGATGTCCTTATGACTGTATACCAAATCAGATCATAGATTTTAAAAGGGAATAAACAGATGAAAGAGCTATGAACAGCAGGGGTGTCTTAAAGGGGTGTCTTATGGGAGTAAAAATTAAAATATTTCTACAGGGGAAAACAAGAAGAAATGTGTGAAAATTGTAATATTTAACACAGTATTGAGAAGAAATCCCTAATAATTAGAGCTATCAAACAAAGGAACAAGTTGCTTCATAAACCGGGTAAGCTCCCAACCACTGGAAGTGTTTATGGAGAGGGTTACCAATTGTCAGGAATGTTGTAAAATCAATTCCTAAACTGGAAAAGAAATATATTAGATATTTCTAAGGTCTTCTCACCAAAAGTTTCTGTGATTCCCCACCCCACCCTTTACCTTTAATGTAATTTATGATAACTAACTAATTAAAATCAAATCTTATACCTCAAAATAAAACAGTATTTTTCTTTTACCTATTCATTTATGAAAAGCTACTCTGGCTTTCAATTTCAATAATCCTGCTTTTGCTGCAAGTTTTGACCAAATTAGTTTTAACTTTTCATTGCATTCTATCTTGAATAAAGGCAAGAATATCGACAGCACATCTACATAGTAACTTATTTTATTTTGTTAAGTGTTTATTTCTCGGTTATGTAAGAGTATGCAAAACAGAAGACTAGAGGTAAACAAGCAAAATTAATAAACAATGGTTATCTCTGGATAGCACAGCTGAAGGTAAATGTTTTCTTTTTTTATTGTTTTTTTCAATTTTTCCACAACGAACATTCATATTTTTATAGTTACACAGGGGGGAAAGTGTTTTAAATGATTTCACACAGAGATTAATGATCTGGTCATTGCACACAGAAAAATGGACATTGCTATGGTAATGGCCACAGTGAATATAATCTTTCCTTGAAAAGCTATCTTGATCTAAGAGGTCCTATTTTCTCTAAGAAACTCTCTATTACACCCATGTACATATAATTCTAGAGATAATTTTCTTCTGAACTGAATTATGTGATGGTTATAAATAAATCTAAACAAAAAAATGAATAAACACAAATTTACATTTTAAAATACTTAATGAAGTTAAAATGTGCTATTTTCTTTTCTTTTTGGTTCCATACAACACAAAGAACATTTTCTACTCTTATTACATATTAGCTACACAAAAAAAGAGTAAGAAATAGTAGTATGAAGAATGTCATGTGTATAAATAGCCCTGCTGAGTACATAATGTTCTCTTACTCTAGGGACAGCAGGGACAAATACCTGACACAACTTGTGTGAATAAAATTAAGTAGACAGTAATAGTATACCCATTCAAGTGAAACTTTACAAATAGGAAAAATCTTGCTGCTGTTAGAGTTTCAAACCTGTTTCTTCATTTTTAAAACAAAGTGGTAGGACTAGATTACCCCTAGGATCTCTTCCAATTCTAACTTACAACATTTTTAAAATTGTTACAATTCCCTCTCTATAGTAGTTTTTGAGATGTCACTGCCCTCTTCTCATCCTGTCTTCCTTTTTATATAATTTGTTAAATTATAAGAATGAAATCACAAAAAGGGTTTGTTCAATAATCCCATGGGCCTGTAAGGTAAGGGTGTAGAAATTCCAATCCTTAAGACATATTCAGCTCTTCATTAAATTTCAAATATAAATACTAAAAGCAAACAATCATTTGTGCCTGCAGTTGCAAAATAAAATGCAATATGGCTTTAAAAGCTTTAACGAAATTTTTAAATGGCATAAAATAGGTATTTGTTCAAGAACATCTGTATCTGGGTACTCTTCTTCTATCATACTCTTTCCATCTACCTTATCCTTTCATCTACTTTCTCCTTTATCTATTTCATCCTTTATTAAATTTAATTTGCTTCCATTTTCATCATTTATATATGTAAAAAGTGCTTTGAAAAGAAGTACAATACAAATTTAAAATATTAGTCATTAGTTTTTTTAAAATATCATTAGTTTTTAAGTGAGTAGGTGGAAATTCTTGTATTTTCCCTCTAAATATATCACACTAAAACTCAATTAACTTAATTCTTATTTATGATATCTAGGCACAAAAGGAAGCTTTTTCCATGTAGGTCACTGGTCCTATTAAAATAATGTTTCTCATTTAAAAAATAAAAGCAGGGGGCTTCCCTGGTGGCGCAGTGGTTAGGAGTCTGCCTGCCAATGCAGGGGTCACGGGTTCGAGCCCTGGTCTGGGAAGATCCCACATGCCGCGGAGCAACTAGGCCCGTGAGCCACAATTACTGAGCCTGCGCGTCTGGAGCCTGTGCTCCGCAACAAGAGAGGCCGCGATAATGAGAGGCCCGCGCACCGCGATGAAGAGTGGCCCCCACTTGCCGCAACTAGAGAAAGCCCTCGCACAGAAACAAAGACCCAACACAGCCAAAAATAAATAAATAAAAGGTTAAAAAAAAAAAAAGCCTCCTCTTGACCCTATGTCATTCCCACCCTAAAAAAAATTTTTAAATAAATAAATAAATAAAAGCAGAATAGGAGACCCCAAGAAGAGATTAGCAGAAGAGTTACACTAATTTTATAATTTCAGTATAAATTAAATGCAAATTTATAATTTCAGTATAAATTAAATTCAATAATTTCAGTATTAATTAAATTCAAAACTATATTTTGTTCCTTAAACTGCAATGAATGCTTGTAAAATTTTATTATATCCCCTTTTGTTTTACAAAGGTAAAGATCAACTTCTTTAAAACTCTTACAACTTCAAATATAAGCTTTCACTCTCTTGAGGTACAATAATAACTACTATACTTAAGGAAAACTTTGTGATCTTAGTTAAAACCCTACAGTAGCCATTTCTAGCTACAGTGGTATTTCATTACCATGTTATAGTTTTTCCCAACAGACAAGTACCACTGAAATAGATGGGAAAATACATACTCAATTATTGGTATGTTATTTAGCTATAATCACGAGTCATTTCTAGGATATCAAGGGAATCCAGGGAAAAGAATGGCAAATGTCACATACTGGTTGTGGAAGTTTTGAAATGTGTTTACAAATTCTTTGACACTCCTCCCTTTGAGAGACAGGATTTACCTCCTTTGCCATTGAATCTGAGCCCATCTTAGCAACTCACAAGGAACAGGATGCAGTGGAAGTGATACTACGTAACTTCCAAGGCTAGCTCAGAAAAGGCTCCACAGCTTCTGCTCTTGAGCTACTCATCCTGGGAGAAGCCGTAACTATATGAGAAGTCCCAACAACTTGAGACCACCATACTGGAAAAGCCACATGCAGGCTGAGCTCCCTGTGCACAGTCAGCATCAACTGCCAGCTCTGTCCATCAGCCGTCTTAAATCTCCATCTCAGCTGAGCCTTCAGATGACTGCAGTTGCAGCCAACAACTAACAGGAATCGCATGAGATAACCAAGTGAGAACTGCCTGGCTGCCACTCCCAAATTCCTGAGTCAAAGAATTGTGAGCAAAACAAAAAATGGTAATTTTAAGCCACAAAGTTTAGGACAAATTTGCTGTATAGAAATAATAATAACAGTGGCCTATCTACTTTACATAAAAAACTCAAGACCAGCAGGGAGGAGACCTAGCGACCATTTGCAACTCCACTACTAACTAGACGAAATTCACTTGCCTGAGTGAATCAGTTAATTCTTTGGAATTCAGCTTCCTCATCTATAAGAGAGTTAGGCAAGATGAACTTTAAGGTCTCTTTTAGCTCTAGCATTCATTAAATTTTTAAACCTGCAAATTGCCTCCTCCTGATTCTCATTTTTGTTTTGTTATACAACTTTTCTATTTCTAACTCAAGATTTGACTTTGTAGTACGTAAGTCAATAAAACATAAATGAATTTTTTGTATAAAAAATTATGATCACAATCTTAAAATAGAAAATTTCCTATCACTAAAACCCTTCTATGATTGGCCCTGGGTAATGGTCTTATCTTTGTACTTTTCCATACTTCTCATTTTAAATATGTGTGTGTGACTTTTATAATCAGAAAAATAAATCTAATAAAATTTAAGATATGCCTACCCTGTAATCTAGCAATTCCATATCTTAGAGAACTATTTGCACATCTGCACAAAAAGAAATATAAGCATTGTATCTTTAATTAAAAATTGGAAATTATAAAAATGATTGGATAAACTGTTGTTTATTCATATTTCAGAATACTGGCAAAACAACTATAATGTATTTGTGTGATATTTGGGTAAATTTTTAATTTAAATTTTTAAAGATAAACTTCATTACTCTTAAACCATGCTTTAATAAACTATTTCCTCTGGAAAGATGAGCAAAAATGTCTATCATATGACCTATGATAGCTCAAAACTTCAGTATTTGAATCCCTTCTACATATAAAGCACTAGGACAGAAAACATTTATCAGGAGCCTAATAGGTATCTGGTTCATAATAGGTAATCCATATGTTATCCCATTTAATCCTAACATTAGAATTATCACTATTTTTTCAGGAGGAAATTGATGTTCAGAAGTTTAAAACCTGGCAGAAAGTACAGCAATATTATGAGGCAATATTCAAACTCAGATCTGCCTAACTCTGAAACTCAAATTTCTCTTAAAGAAAAACCAAAATAGATATCCCTTCAATCCACTTCCAGCTAAACAACTCTACTTCAAATTCTTAAGCTTTCAGATGTCCAAATGACCCCATTTTCATCCCAATTGGAAAATACGATAAATATATAAACTATAAAAAGTAATTTTAAATAGACTAAAAGTTTAATTATAAAATATGATTTAAAGATCAAAAAGTCTTACTGTTTTGAAATATATAAATTAAATATAATTCACATACTCTAAAAGTAAGTGTTCTCTAAAGCAATTATACTTCAATAAAGATGTTTTAAAAAAAAAAAAAAAGTAAGTGTTCTCAGCTACTATTATAAAAATAGTGTTTTATGAGAAAACATACTGAAATGAAGTATTTTTTTAAATGAAGTATTTTGAAGTTGTCACCATCAAAAAGCATTTACTACAATATTTACACTGAGACATAATCATAATTAAGAAACAAATGATTATATAAATTATATTACACACAGAAGTTGCTGAAACAAAGAATCTAAGAGAAGTGAACAGAAGGAACAGAAGAGAGGACCTAAAAAGAACAGAGTAAAAGCAATGGTAATGAGCAAAGAAAGGCCTATTTCAAATCCTCTGATATCCCTCGAGAAATTATTTCTAGAAGAAATTCAAAAGCCATCCCCCCAGCCCCTCCCCCCACTACACACAGGGATCTCCTTCTAGCACCCTACCGTAAAATACAGTGTTGCTGCAATGCAGTTATGTACAATTAAAGTAGCCACTGGAGATTTAAAAGCTAATCTGGAGAGTTTAGGCCAACAAATGACTGTAACGTTTTTCCTACATAGAGGAAAATGTATCTATATTGAAGATCAGCTTTCTGCTTTCTCCAAAATCAAATTCAATTCATAAAAATAAAGTAGAATTATTAGCAGACCATTGGATGCATAAAATAGGTATACTAAAATAGTATGAAGGTTTTAACCTACCATATAAACACAAACATAAAACTAGATTTTTTATTGTTCTAGATCACATGAGGATGTTTAGATTATTTTAATAAAGTATTTTGTAATATCACTAAACCATTTCATCATGTAATAAATAGTCTTCTAAAGTTTCTACTGATGGGACTTCCCTGGTGGTCCAGAAGTTAAGACTCAATGCTTCCACTGCAAGGGGCACAGGTTTGATCCCTGGTCAGGGAACTAAGATCCAGCATGCCACGCAGTGCGGCCAAAAATAAATAAATAAATAAAATAAAGTTACTACTGACAATAGATTCAAGGTTTCCTTCCTGTCTCGCTGGCTTTAGCCAAGGAAGGGTCCCCCTGCACCCATTCATATTCAACTCCTAGTATTCCCAAATCTCGCCTTTGAGAGATCATTCCACCTCCCCACAAAATGCCCTTAAAGAAAGCAGAATAACCAATTTCAAATCATATGTCTATCTATTATCTAATCACTTCCTTCTTCGACATGTGAAGAATTAGCATTCTTACCCCCATTACTCGCTTCCCCTAGCTTCAAAACAAAATTATTACTGTTTTAGTCAATAGTGTATATATTTTTGAAAGTCTATTTTAAATATCAGCAAGTTTTCCCCATTTGTCATTACGGCAGCAGTGTTCTTAGAAGTAACTCTTTAAAGCTAAAAAAAAAAAAAAGCAAAAATTATAGCTAACCATTTACACAAATTTTTTAAAATAATTTTATTTTAATTTATTTATTTAACAAACATACATATAGTGTTACAATATGCCAGGCACTACTGCTCTAAGTGCTTACATATATTAACTCATTCAATCATCATCATAACCCCAGGCATTAAGTACTATTATTACCTCCATTTTACAGGTGAGGAAATTGAGGCATGGAGAAGTTGGTACCTGTCCAAAGTCACACTACTAATTGGTACAGAAGCCAGATTCAAACCCAGACACTCTATTTCCAGAGTCAAACTCGGAAGCAGTATACTAAACTACGTAGGGACTTCCCTGGTGGCCCAGTGGTTAAGAATCCTCCTTCCAATGCAGGGGATGCGGGTTCGATCCCTGGTCGGGGAACTAAGATCTCACGTGCCGCGGGGCAATTAAGCCTGCATGCCACAACTACTAAGCCCACGCACCGCAACTACAGAGCCCGCGCTCTCTAGAGCCCACACGCCAAAACTAGAGAGAAGCCCGGGCCACAATGAAAGATCCCACGTGCCGCAACAAAGATCCCACGTGCCACAACTAAGACCCAATGCAACCAAATAAATAAATAAATATTTCAGAAAAATAAATAAATAAACTGCCTATCCAATTTGTTGAAAACTCTTTAAAATTGTTAGTCCAGGGACTTCCCTGGCGGTCCAGTGGTTAAGACTTCACCTTCTGATGCAGGGGGTGTGGGTTCGATCCCTGGTTGGGGAACTAAGATCCTACACGCCTTGCGGCCAAAAACCAAAACATAAAACAGAAGCAATATTGTAACAAATTCAATAAAGACTTTAAAAATAAGTAAATAAATTTTTAAAATAATAAATGAAATAAAATTGTTAGTCCAAAATGAGATTCCACAAAATGTTGCATTTTGTGGGAGCCTTCTTAGAGGGGAAATATACTATTACAAAGTTTAAATTATAAGGCATTAGATCAATTATAAGACCTCCATAAAAGAAATCATGTTTTCAAAAGAAGGATATTTGGCTTAGTTCATATGAAATTATCTAATCAAAATGAGTTTTCAAAGGAAAAACATGTAAATGTTTAAATGTTTAAAAACAATTTAGTTTTTAAAATTTCAATCGTTAAATATATAAATCAATAAAAATATGAAATTTAGGTTTTATAGAAACCAAGATTATAAACAGATATAAGTCAAAAACCAATATTTGCTTATAAACTGTATACTAACAAAATACAGGAATGTTATAAGGAATTTATTAGAAATATTTATTATTAATAAACACTATAAAAGTTGAAATTTCAAATTGACATTCTATTTCCCAGTACATTGCTTTTTTTAATAACCTTTGACATATAAGATATAACTTTATTATGAGATTAGAAAAGAAGCTACATTTCACATTCTTCTAGTAAATTATTCTAGACTTAGCTAAATTTTTTAAAAATAATTTCATTGTGCATATGACAACTTGGATAAATTTGGGGATATTTTCATAGGAGAAATATCTCTATGTCTTTCTATCTCCCATTTCTAAACTGTGAAAAGAGAAATGAATTTACAAACAAGAAGTAAAAATCTAGTTGTAGTTCTCGTCCTGTCACTAAGTAACTGTGTGACCTTGACTAAGTTATTCCACTCTGGGGTTCAGTGTCCATGTCTATAAAATGAGGAATTCCAACTAGATAATATCCACAAATCTGTATGGTAGTTCTAAAACTTTTAAAATTCTACTTTTAAAAAGTTTCAAATGTTAAATCTCACCTCATCTGAAGAATCTAGTTGTCCCAATGTTCCTGTTGCACCTGCAAAACCTTTGGAAAGGAGAAAAAAGGTTGCCCTTCATAATTGTTATATACTGCTTTACTTTAAAATTATTTTGAGATATAACAATAACAAAAAACTAAGTTTTGTTAAGACAACTCATTCTAACAGTTATTTTGGCAGAATTCAACATTTATCTTTAATAAATTTGAGCCTAATAGGCTTATACTTCAATAGGAAATCTCCAGTGAAAACCCAGATTTAATAATCACACATGGTGTTTCAGAAGGATTGCTTTCTTTTACTTTTAAACCATGGTTTACTAAAATATTGAACTACTAAACTTTAGGGCTACTCTTAAATAGCAACTGCTATATTTTTCATGAGTTAGAACCAGAACCTCTGATAAACTAACCGAATTCCGCTTAAGAAAAATGAAATATCGTCTTTGACCGACTCTATCCTTTCTTGCTTCCAAATTTTTACTACTTTTACTACTTTCTTACAAAGAATGACACAGCACTTAAATTTCTTCAATAATGAGTAATGTTTGAAGGGTTTTTTGTTTTAGTACAGAAAAGTTATCGTTGTTCAAATTAAATATTTAAACAAACCTTGAACTGCCAGAGTGCTAGTGCCAGCAGATGGTTCTTGTATACCATATACAAGTTTATCCTCAGGATATGTAAGTCCAGAGCTCTTCAAAGCTATAAGGTATTTTTCATGACTTTTCCTTGCATAAGCATTTTCTCCAAGACCTAATATTTAAAATAAATTTAAAATCAGAAAAAATATTCCATTCAAAACATAAGTACAGCCATCTCAATAACTAATGTATACACATATAAAATAGATGAATATTCTAATGGAGGGGAAACCCTAGAATGAATAATATAAGATAGCTTCAGACAACATTTTTGTGCTCATGTTTGGCATTAACAATCTAAGAATGCACAGCATGTTTATAACAAATAATGAAATCCACTAAGTAACTGGGCATCTAGAATATGCCAGAGATTACATACAAAATACAGGGGGTGCAAAGATTAATAAGACATGATTCCTGCCTTCAAGGAACTTAAAATTACTGTAAAGAAAGGCAGATAATATGGTAAATGACAATTATGTAGCAGACTTCACCATCTGGTTTAACAACCTGTGCTCTCATAATACCGTACAGCCAGACTTACCCAAAGCAGTTTTTGGAAAGGCTTCCTAGAGAAGATAATGCCTGAGTGGAATTTTCAAACAGTAACTGAGATTACTAATTTCTGGTTTACCAAGCATAAAATGTTTTTATAATCACATTTAAGGATAAAAGTATAATTTCTACGGAAGTATCAGTTAAAACAAATTTATTCCAAAATTTTGAGAAGTTTAGGTTCTAGAATTAAACAATCCTAGGTTTTTCACTTTAGCATTTGAGCATATTAATGCCAATTTGTCTTTTGTTTTTTAATATATTATGGAAAATAGAATAACAATAAAAATACTGACATTTGAAAGTTCTTTAAAGGGAAAAATTATTCTCTGTCTGAAAGCCAAGTTACCATGTCATTTGCCACCTCTTAAGCAGATTATATATCTTTAATTAAGGTTTCAATCTCTCTGATTATAAAGATATATAGTAAATGAGTTTCTTTAGTATTTGTTGAGCTTTTCTCAATTTCCTCTCTTTGCTAGCCTCAATAATTGCAATAGATTAGTTTTGTTTTTTAAATCTCTGCCCAATGTCTGTCTGGGATAGTTTAAAAAAAAACAAAAAACAAAAAAACCTTCAGCACAGATTAAACAGATAGGAATACATCTATCCTTCAATTCAAGTCCAAAACTAAAAACAACCACAGTTAGTCTATAAAGAATAAAGGACTTCTAGGGGTCCTATGTAAGAAATGACTAAATGTCTCCTGAATAATAAAAGCCATGTATTTATCTCAATAATAATAGATGAAATTTTTGTAATACTTTTAATCAACAAAATACACTTCATCAACCCCTTACAACACGCCTGAGAAAAATGAACATATTATCACCATTTTTATAAGTGAGGAAACTGAGGCTTACAAAGATATAATAACCAGTGAGTAAGCAAGCAGTGATTAGAAATGAACCTAGACTACAAATTTTAAACTTCTGAATCAAACCTAATGTAACTTCCATCACTACAAGTTAGCTAAAGATTTTTGTTGTTTTGTTTTTCAATTTCAAGAAATAAGAATTTAAAAGAACTGTAGAACTAAAAGAAGACAATTACCATAAATCATTCTCAAGGAATACATTTTTACAATGATTAAGAACAACTTGCTGTTCTTTTTCCCAACAGTCGATAGTTTCTGAATAAAGAACCATTTTCTAGGTTGAAGAAATAACAGACTTTCAGGTATAATTCTGATCTCTCTCTAGCATCATCACCAAAACTCAAACACAAGTGACCATCATTTTATCCTAGGCTGCTGCACTTGAGCTTCTGTTCTTGCCCCTTCCCATCTATTCTTGGCAAAGTAACAAGCCATCTTTTTAAAGCACATATCTGATCATGTCACTCTTCAGATTAAAATATATCCATGACTTCCCACTACATTCAGGATAAGATATAAAACCTTAAATAGCTAACAAGGGCCTACCTAATCTAGATCTAGCCTAACGTGGTAGCCTTATTTGGGCCACTATTCCCCTACATTCATTTCATTTCAACCACGATAGCCTTTTTTAGTACCTTTTAAAAAAGTAAGCTCACTCTCACCCATAAATATTTCCACATGCTGGTCCCTCTGCATGGAATCTAGGAGGTGCCTAAGTGTTATTTTCTTTATAAATATTTATCATGTTTGGGGTTCAATAAGCATCTTGAATCTATAAACTGATGTTTTTCATCCAATTTGGGGAATTTTAGTCATGATTTTTTCAAATGTTTTTTTCTGCCCCATTCCCACTCTCCTGTCCTCCTGGGAGTCCAATTACATGTACATTAGGTCATCTGATTCTATCTAACAGGTCCCTGAGGCTCTGTTGTGTTTTCTCTGTTCTCTAGATTGAATTATGTATTAATCTGTCTTCAAATTCACTAAGTCTTTCTTCTATCCTCTCCAAACTGCTGCTAAGTCCATCCAGTGAACTTGTCAATTGCATTCTACAGTAACTGTCAGTTCTAGAATTTTTTTTTTGTTTACATTTCTTCACTAAGATTCCTGATCTCTTCACTCATTAACACCATATTTTCCTTTACTTATTTGAACATATTTTCCTTTAATTTCTTCAACATATTTATAATAGTTGCTTTAAAGTCTTTAACTGCTAAATCTAACATCTAGGCCATTTCAAGGTCAATTTCTATTACTGTCCTTTTTCTTGGACATTCTAATGACATGTTATCAAAGATTCTGGATTCTGTTACCTTCCTTTGAAGAGTATTAATTTTAATTCTACAAGACATTCAATAAACAGCCTGATCACCTAGAACTCATAAAGACTTGGTTTTATACTTTGTAAGAGGCAGATTTATAGAAAGCCTGAGATTCTTAAAAAAGCCCTGTAAATTGACAGGAGTAATCTCCAAACTCTGTCAGGGTTCTAGGCTTCATTAAGGCTGACCTAGAGTAGAACTTACTCTCAGGTGTGGTCTTCTGGTGTGTCAACTTGATGCCTAGGGTATTGGTAAGGTCTCTCTAGTCTGGTTGAGCTGATACTCCAATGTCTCCCAACACTGCCTAACCTTTATCTTTAAAAGCTGCTTTTAACCCCATAGCAGTAACCCCACAGCACTCTCTAATAAGCCTTAGGTAGTCTCATCCTGTACATGTGTATCTCAGTTCTCAGCCAAGCACTTTTAGGGGTCCCTCATACATCTACCCCACAAATTCTTGCTATTCTGCCCCAAAGATTCCAGTTTCCAACTGCTCCAGCTGCCCTGAACTGTGACCTCTGCCTCCTTAACTCGGCTGGACCACCACGCTCTGCTTCAATACCAGCCCTCTATACTACACTCAGGAAGTTATCCCCAGACAGAGATTCAGAGAATTGTGAGGCTCATCTCATGTTTTTCCTTTCTCTCAAAGATTTACAGTCTTGTATTGCCTGTCTAATGTCTGAAAACAACTGCCTCACATTTTTTCCAGTTTTGTGTTATTTATGACATAAGGGCTAGTCCAGTAGTCAGAAGCAGAAAATGTTATCTACCCGGAATCTAACTACACCCCATTACCACCCAACTCGCCACATCCTCTAGCTAAATGACTTTCTCTCAATGTTTTACTTCAAATGTCACTTCCTCAGTGAAGCTTTCCCACCTCCTCCATTGGTGAAATCAGGTCTCCCTTTTATAAACACTTGTCCTATCCCTTCACAGTTATTTACTACAGTTTATACTTACAAAATTTTTTGGTTTGGAGACTTTGTTAATGTCATCTCACTCATTAGACCATAAGCTTTATAAGGACAGAGATAGGAGTACCTGGCTTACTACATACCTTCCCTACTCCAAGCTCTAATACCTAGCCCAAAGCCAAGCACACAGTGGGTGCTTAATGAGTACTCACTAAAGAAATAAATACATCAGATAAGACTATCTCTAAATAATACATGGTTAACAGTACACATAAAAACCTCACCACTCTAAAGAAGATACACTTCAATTTTCAAAACATGCTGTTCAGAGCCAGCATAAAGAACACTATTTAAACTATTTATAAGATTTTTAAATAATTGATATATTTACCATACTATAAATTTGAACTAAAGGTTTAAAAACTAAATTATTTTATATAACAGTACAAATATACTTAATAATTCCAAGTTTTATAACTTAAACTCTACATCACTATAAAATCCTAGGCCACACAACACAAACGTTTAGAATAACAAAAATGAAGACACAAAAGTGGTTGCTGTTATTGTCTGGAGAAGGGGAAGTGCAATATAATTACGAATATGTCACACCAAATTTAGGAAACCTGGGTTCTAGTCCCAATTCTAAAATCAGTTAGTTGTGAGGTCTTGAACCGGTCATTTAATTTTTCTGGGGTTCAATTTCTTCATCCATAAACTAAGAAGTATTCTTAATAACTTCCAGCTTTAGCATTCTATTAAAAAAAATCTACATTTTACTTTTAAGTTCTAAAATACACAACTTTTTAATTATTTTAGTAATATAAGTAAATTTTAACTTTCTTCTCTTCTAAATTTTACTCACCAGAAGTCAGATCTTTGTAGCTTTGTTGGTTTGTCAAAACCTGAGTAAGAACAGACCGCATTGCTCCTCCCATTTTAGTCAGATCTTCTAAAAAGGAAATTTGAGGTTCCAAAAGCTGAAGGACTTTGTTAAGGTCTTTTTCTGATGGTACATCAGCTGCTAAAAAAAATATAATCAACTTTCTTTAAAATATTTTGCTAAGAACAATATTTTATTCTTTAAAATTATGATGACTTAGATGACAGTATTTTATAACCAAAAAGTTAATATAAGAATTCTCTTTAGAAAGCAGGCACCCACCAAGCACCCAGCCTAGGATAGACTTGTTTAGGAAGTCAGTCCTCTGAGAAAAGATTGATGGGGAAAAGAGATGACTTCATAAGGTATTAAGCACTTAATTTGTGTAAGAAGCATTCAATTTAGGGTCCTAAACTTCCAGATATATATATGTAATCATAAGATCATCTCAAAATTAGATAAACAGTGTTTAAGAAAAAAGTTAAGATCACTCTCTAAAATAAAACAGGAGAAATGAAATATATTGAGATAGTATAAGAATATTAGGACAAAATTATGTCAGCTCTAAATTTAAACCTGTGTAGCAAATAACCCATCCGCTATCATATTCCAAAAATACAGATTCATATTAGCTAGAGGTCAAAGCAACTAAAATGAAAAATATGGATGTTTTTTACTAAAACAATTTTAAAATACCAGGCAAGATATGCTGGTAGAGGAGGAGAGAAGAAACCTGGACAGCAACTAAAAAAGAATATTTAAGAGGAAAAGAAAAAAAGATGTTTTAGAGAAACTGAGGTCTAAAAGGAAGAAGTGAATAGAGAGATTTAGAACTTAGCCATAACTGGTTAAAAGAAGAATACATATAACGGAGCTAACAGGGGGCCTGTGTGCCCAGGAGAGGGGTCATCAAGTTCATTCAATATTTATTCAGTATCTACTACACGACAGGCACTGAGAAGCAGAACTAAATAAGACATAGTTCCTACCCCCAAGGAACTCACAACCTAGTTCAAAGATAACCTGTGAATGAAATTCTAGATAACTGAGTCATGGGACCCAAGCCAAAAAGCCTTACTTTCTCAGTGGAAAACCAATACCATATATTATTCTTCTTTATATTCTCCCCAATGACTTATGTAGTAACATAGTAGATATTTAATTAGCATTTGTTCTTGATTTCCAAGGGCTCTAACACTGGTCTAAGGATGGTAAGGTGAAATGGGAAATGGAATTCAAGGCAACTGTCAAACCACAAGATTATCTGAGCTTACATATCTCAGATTAGATGATTTCAAGTCCTTTCTTTAATTTTAAACAGTGATCTCTGCAGAAAGTAATGCAGAGATTTTGCATAGACAGAAGAAATTAATGCTGAGCACAAGTGGTAATATAGAGAGGAAAACTTCATGAACCTAAGTTCATGAAACTCATCTTAAGACAAGAAAAGTACTTCCATTCATTCCTTTATGTTTTCAGATAATGGTAACATAATTATCAAAGCTATGTACGTATGTCATCTACCACTTATAACTGCTAAATGTCACCAAGGAAAAAATAAATATAATACACTCATATGAATTACTCTTTGATTAAACTAATGGTATGCTTTATGGTTCTCATAATAAATGATTTCTACCTACTACTTTTCTAAAATAGGACACTTGTAGTACAAAATGTAAACATCCAAAAAATCTGTTAACTAGCATATGAGAAATAAAATGGAAGGCAATTTCAATAATCCAGCTGGTCTCCACTTCCTTCATTCCAAAGAGAGAGCAGTTTGGGACTAAATCAAAATAATATTTCTTTCTATATTTTAAGACATACTCTGAGAGGAACAGAAGTACTTGACAAAAGATTGTATATTTTGCTTAAAATGTAAAAGTGAAGAACTATAAGTATTTGCTCACAATGCAAATAACATGATAGTTCTAGAAATGATGAAGATACTATATTTCTTCACACTTTTAGGATGGAAAATAGAAGATAAACATGTGTGCCACAGTTTCAAATTGGATTTAAGATTTATAGAATTAAATAATTTAAAAGCTCTAAAAGTAATGCAAATGCAGTCCCTTAAATGATAAAAATGCAAGTATCACTAAAAAGGTAAAAGACATCATAAAAAGTTAATAAATTTGTTTCATACCACTAATTGATATCTGTAATTCACAGTGTCAGACTGAGAACTTTAATAAATGTTATCTAAATACAAATATTTAACTAACGCATGTTAATCAAGATTGTGACTAAATCTTAAAAGGTAAGAAGAATATCTGTAACTTGCATGGTTTTTTTCTCTTTTCAATACTATTAGGATGCTTACGCCCATGCATTCTACCGGTAATATGGGAGTGAGCAATTTGACCCTCTCATAAGTTATTATATATGGAGGGGAATAAAAATGTATAGACCTCTACAAAAAAGAGGGGGAGGGGGGGAGAGAAAGATATTGGTGAAATTTTTATCTTCTAAAAATTTAAGTTAAAGTCAAACATTTCCAGGACTTCTTAATTATGCTCTATTATAACATAATCACAAATAAAGTCACTTTAACCCCATAAAACAATTATTTCCTCATCTGCAAAAGGCCAAATAAGTTTGATCAGAAACATTTACGATCCCAGCGGCAGAGATTGCCAAACTGTGCCTACTAGAAGTATCAATGAGGTTATGTAATTGATATTTATTGTGTTTTTATTTAGTCTCTGTATTTCATAGTCATTACATAAAAAATGTTAAGCAAAAAAATGGTATCTGAAAAAATTCACCTCATTATTAGTGCTAAACTTTGCTGAGAACTTAAAAAGAGTACTAACGAAAAGTGGATTAAACATACCTGGTTCATTATAGCCTTCTCTTAAGTACTGAATAAGACAAAAAATAAATCTTGGAAGAACAAATTCAGACATCATCAGTAAGTCTTTGGGGACACAGGGAATATTTGAACTTGATTTAATTTGATGCCTTTTGCAAAACCTGTAATATGAAAAAGAAAAGAATTAATGGCGATGTTGAATCTGCTAAGAATCTATTACTTCTATTTACAATATCCATAAACAGAATGTGGGCCAATATCAAAGCCAATGCATTACTCTTTTATGATTTTTAAGGCACCAAGTTAAAAGAATATAGTTTTAATTGGTCTTTAAATAAAAATTGGCACTTAGGAAGATTTCTTCCTAATAAAAGACCATTCTAGTTAGATTCCAATTAGAATACAAAAACAAAATCTCATTAAAGAGTTTATATTTTTTAACTGCAATTTATTACTTGCAAGTATTACTTTATTACTTTTACCCTTTATAAACCATTAAGTACAAATTGATCATTCCCAAGAATTCGCATTTTCTATTCCTTAACTATTTCGAACTTATTGCATTAATGAATAGATAAGTGATATCAATACTCAAAGTTTATTTGAAAAGTTTATACACTTAAGTATGCACATTCCTTCTAATCTTATTTATACTTATTTTAAAGTATGGTTGGTATATCTGAGCAAAAATGAAATAAACTATTCTATGTTCACAATCCAAATAGTCACAAATAAGGTATTTTGTGACCAAACACAAAATAACCACACTAAACACACAACATACCTAGAAAGAAACTTATTATGATGGGTGGAGAAACTATTTTAGCTGAAAAACGTAAGAGATATGAATAGAGAAAAACTACATTCCCAAATGGAAAAAACTTTTATTTTTCTAAAAAAAGTCACTTCCACCAAACTTAATGACATTAGATTTAAATCCCAATGGGACTAATCACAAACTAATTCTAAAGTTCAAATGGAAGAATATATATGTTAAAAAAAAAACAGTAAAACTTATAAAAAACAAAATTAATGATAGTGACCTAGACTTTAAAACATAGTATAAAGCTAACATAATTTAAGATCTGTAGTAATCTCTCTATAATGACCTATATGGGAAGATAATCTAAAAAAGAGTAGATATATGTATATGTATAACTGATTCACTTTGCTGTACAGCAGAAACTAACACAACATTGTAAATCAACTATACTCCAATGAAGATTTTTAAAACTTAAAGTAAAATCTGTGGTAATGTGATAACATCAATGGACCACAATGGAGTCTAGAAATAGACTATGTAATGACTATGTTAATCAATGTGGGGGGCGGGGGGGGGGGGAGTAGAAGACTTTCAGTAAATTGCTATAGGACAATTGATTCCATGCAGGAGATAAATTTGATCCTTATCTTATACCATATACAAACTATTATATATTCCATACAGATCAAAAATCAAATGTGAAAAAAGTTACTAGGAAGAAAATAAACTATTCCCCTACATTATCTCAAAGAACAGAAGTCTAATAAGTAAGATTTGAAACCAAAAGTCATAAAAGAAAGATAAAAATTGGTTACATAAATCAAAAGTTTCTATGCAGAAAACAATTACAAACTGGAAAAAATATTTACAATAGATAAAACAGATGAAAGATTAATATCTATGATTTCTGACTCTTGAAAAATGGATTAAAAAAGAAAATAATTCAATAGAAAAATCAGCCAAAGTCATAAACAATTCACCAAAAGAGTGAATAGCCAAGAAACATATGAAAAGATGCTCCAGTTCTCTAATAATCAAAGAAATGAAGTTTATTAAAATAAAAAATGAATAATTAGAGAATCACCATTTTGTGATACCTACTAAAATAACTGACCCATGCAATGGAGCCATTAAAGGAAGGCTTGAGGGGAAATTTTCCACTTAGCGATCAGACTATTACATCCTTATCAATCTCAGTATCACTAGAAGTGAGAAAAAATCAGATGCTATGATGCTTGTGAAGTACAGAGCACCATTTACAAAGAGTTTTTACCAAACAAGTTGATCTTGAATGACACCAAGTCTCTAGAGCTAACTTCCATTTATAGGAAACATAAGAGATAAAGGAACAAGTTAAACGACACCACAAAAAAAAAAAAAAATAGACAAATCATGAATGTAGACCATTATACAGGACAACTGACTCCATTTCTGCAACCTGTCAGTGGCAGGGAGAAAAAGGAGGTAGAAGGATCACTTACAAAAGAGGCCTGAGAAACCCAATAACCATGTGTTTACTGATTCTAACAAACCAACTTGAAACAGGCATTTTTTAGACAATAGGGGAAGTCCAGTTAAGAACTGGGTACTAGTTCCTTAGATGATTTTATTAGGTAAGATAATGGCACTGTGATTATGTAAGAAAATGTTCATGGATATTTGATAATATTAAGGAATTATCTTGTGTAGGTATAACAACAACATTGTGGTTATCATTGAATAGGAAAGTCTTGTCTTTTACATGTATCTATATAAATATTTATGAATAAAATGCTACAATGTATGGAACTTGCTTCAGAATAATCTGGCTGGGTGAAGAAAAGTAAGTGGGAGTATACCAAGCCCAGCTTGAGTTGTTAATTGTAGAAACTGGGAGACTGATAAGGGGTTTTCTTATATTACACTCATTAAGCAGAATGTGGGGCAATATCAAAGCCAGAAAAGTACCACTCCCTTTAGATTTTTAAGGCACCAAATCAAAAGAATGTAGTTTTTGATTAAACATCACCAAACGGGACTTCCTGGTGGCGCAGTGGTTAAGAATCCGCCTGCCAATGCAGGGGACATGGGTTCGAGGCCTGGTCCGGGAAGATCCTACGTGCCACGGAGCAACTAAGCCCGTGCGCCACAACTACTGAGCCTGCACTCTAGAGCCCGCGAGCCACAACTACTGAGCCCATGTGCCACAACTACTGAAGCCCACGCGCCTAGAGCCCGTGCTCTGCAACAACAGAAACCACTACAATGAGAAGCCCACGCCCCGCAACAAAGAGTAGCCCCTGCTCACCGCAACTAGAGAAAACCCGCGTGCAGCAATGAAGACCCAACGCAGCCAAGAAAATAAATAAATAAATAGCACCAGAGGAGTTTTTTCCTAATAAAATGTCATATCAGTTGGGTTATACTCATTGCTTTTATATCTGTCTGAAATTTTCTGTACTAAAAAATTAAAAATTTTTTAAAAGAAAGGAAATATTCATATTTTTTAAAGATGAATAGTGAAGCGTGTCACACAATGTTTGGGATTTGTTTGAAAATACTTTAGCAAAAGAGAAAAAAGGGCAAATGAGGCAAATGTGGCAAAAATCTTGATAAACATTGAGTCTAATGATGGGTATATGGAGGTTGAATGTTCTGCTGTCTCTACCTTTGTGTATGGTTGAAATTTTTGGTAACACAAATATGTTTTTTCATCTTGCAGATTAGGGAAAATTCACTTTACTAATTCATTGTTGGAAAGCATGTTCAGAAATTTGTTATCATACACATGGAAGTGTAAATAGATCCAGTTTTGGGTGTCATTTTGACAATATCTACTAAAACTTAATGTGTTCATAACCCTAGCTTAGCATTTCTATTTCTAGTAATTTATTATACACAAATAATCCTAAATTTGCAAGATATATCTACAGATATATTCACTGTACCACAGTTTGCAATGCAAAAAAGTTAGAAACAACTCACGTGTTCAGTAACAGAATAAAGATTAACCAAATTAGAATAGATCAATAAAATACTTTGCATTTATTAAAAAGAATGAGGGAGCTCAACAAGTACTGAAATAGAATTATATCCAAAATAAGTGAGAAAAAAATTACATAGTATATATTTATATATATATATATACACACATATATATACACACACATATATAATAATCTCTTTTATAAATAAAATTTTGGAGAAAGAATAGAAAAAAATATTAATATATGTAAGGAGAAAAATATTTAGAGAAATGTACACCAAATTTTGTGGAAATTAACTGAAAGTGGGTTATAGCATACTTTTACTTTCTACATTAATTCTACTTACAATGTTCGAATTTTGCATGGCAAATATATGTAAAACTGTGTAATCAAAACAAAAAAAATTTACTCCAAAAACAATAATAAGTTATGCCATTCATTTGGCTTTAGTTCCACAATTTGAACATTAACTCTTACCCTTTTTTGACTCATGGACACCTTTGAGAATCTAATGAAAGTTATAACTCTTTCTTAAGAAAAATATACACAGGTGGTCCAGTGGGTAAGACTCTGCACTTCCAACGCAGGGGGCCCAGGTTCGATACCTGGTCAGGGAACTAGATCCTGCATGCATGCCGCAACTAAGAAGCCCGCATGCCCCAAGTAAGAAGTCCGCATGCCTCAACTAAGAGTCTGCATGCCACAACTAAGAGTTGGCATGCTGCAACTAAGAGTCTGCATGCTGCAACTAAGAAGGCTGCATGCTGCAATGAAGATCCCGAGTGCCACAACCAAGACCTGGTGCAGAATGAATGAATGAATGAATGAATGAATAAATAATTTTTTTAAAAAAGAAAAATATACACAACACAAAAAAAATAAAACCAAGTGTTCACATACTACTGAAGTCTATCTACTCTTAAGACAGAGCTTCCAAACATCAGGTCAATAGATTACAGTGTAGAGACATGGATTTCATCAGTCATCAGGCTGACAAACCAGGAGGGTCCGGGCAGCCTCCTCAGTTGTCTGTGTGTCCCATCCAAATATCATTTTCATATTTATCATATAATGAAAAAATTTAGAAAGTATTACACCTTAAAGTCCAAATCTTTATTTAAAGGGAAACAGAATCTTAAGAACTTCTTTCAGATGGGGTACACAAAATCTTAAGTAAAATCAAAGAAATTTTTAAAATCCTACTCTATTTTTAAAACCTTTAAAGATTAAAAAAAAAAGAATTGGCCCTGTGAAACCTGTGGTGATCTAAGATAATTTAACTGAAGTGCTTACAAGCATGAATGTGAAGGAAAGAAAACAGATGAAAGGAAAGCCAGAAGAGAAGAAAGGGAAAACATACTGGGGCACAAACACTAAAGGATACAATGAAAAAGCAGGAAGAGAGAAAAGATTAGATAAAGGAGGGCACAGAAAGCTCTCTTAGACACTTTCTGTGTAGGAAAGAAATTAATTCAAAAAAAGCTACTGGACAGAGAGTGAAGAACATTTGAACAGTGTGCAGTGGCTTCAAGGAGTGACAATTCAACCTGGAACTAAGCTGAAGGAGCAGCAAGAATGGTCTAAGCAACCTAGGGACTGAGTTTACAAGAGTAACTATAAGATACTATAAGATCGACAAACAAAACTGGTTTTTGTATTTTACGCTGAGAAAATAGTGTGGGGAACTAAAGCATCTTACATATTACATAGCAAGTGCTCAATAAAGGCTTGGTGAAACAAAGATTTAATCTAATAGTAGAACTCCAAAAATGATTTCAAGGGCGTTCAATTAAAGAAAAAACAGAAACCCATTTAATAATCCCAGATTTTCGGGCTTCCCTGGTGGCGCCGTGGTTAGGAATCCGCCTGCCAATGCAGGGCACACGGGTTCGAGCCCTGGTTCAGGAAGATCCCACATGCCGCGGAGCAACTACTGAGCCTGCGCTCTAGAGCCCGCGCACCTAGAGCCGGTGCTCCAAGACGAGAGAGGCCACCGCAATGAGAGGCCCGTGCACGGCAATGAAGAGTAGCCCCCGCTCACCGCAACTAAAAAGAAAGCCCACGCACAGCAACGAAGACCCAACGCAGCCAAAAATAAATTAATTTTAAAAAATAATAATAATAATAATAATAATCCCAGATTTTCAAATATGTTTTTAAGAACCACTATATGCCTGGCACTTAGGCCTTAGGAATACAAAGGCCTTGCTCTCATGGAGGTAACTTTCTACTGGAGGAGGGGGGAGGGAAAGAGGGTAGGGCAGAGGAGAGAGAAACAAAAATATTAATATGAAAAATACGCTCTACAAAAATAATATCACAGCATGATTTATAGAACGCAGCCATTAGGTGCCTTTAAATTCGGTTTGCCAGGGAAGGCCTTTCTGAAGAGGTGATATTTGGGCTACAGACCAAATGAAATGAAGGAGCTACGCTGGGCATGCAGAGCTCTGTGGGTAGAACATATTGTCAAGAGGTATGACAAATGCAACTGCATATAATCAGGTACTAAAGATCTCTCCCCAAGCGAACAGAAAAGGGCTTTTTAGACAACTGGTATGGTTCCAAAGGAAAAATGGTGGGAAGTAATGTGTTTGCATTTGCAGTTCACAGGTCACAGATATTTTCTTCAAGGAATCCAATGGTTTTGAATAAGTAAGAAGGCTAAATATTTCTTAAAGAAACAGGATGTTATGGAAATAAATAGAATGGTCAAATAGAAGTATAGAAACAGTTGATAAAATAATCTCTCCAAATTTAATTTTACCTCAACTTTTAAAAAATTTTTCATTGACGTATAACTGACAGAAGATTGCTCAAAAGCTAAGTGTGCAGCTCAATGAAGTGTCACAAACTGAACACACCCATGTAGACACCAATCAGACCAAGCCACATAATATTACCAGCATTCCAGAAACCCTCCTTGTGATTCCACTGATACCAAATTTAAATGACTAAAAGCAGAGTTCTTGTATGCTGAGAAAAAGAGAGGGGGCAGAATAGGACAGGAGGGAAAGGGATAGGATGAGAAGAACAGAGAAGGGAGGAAAGAAAAACGACCAGAGCATTCTGGTCATCCATTTCCAAATTGCTGAGACTTGGTTGGGGGCAGAAAGGCAAGGAGAAGCCAACTCAAATAACTCAACCACACATTTCAAAAATTAGAGAAGCATCTGAAATAAGCTCCCCTAAAAATTAGACTGTGGCATGTACATTACATTCCCAACTTAGCACAAATTACATACAAATATATGATTTTGCATATAATTTAAGGTAATTCATAGAGATCTCTGGAGAGTCATGCATCTCAAATTAAAAGCCCCTGAAATAGGGGCTTCCCTGGTGGCGCAGTTGTTAAGAATCCACCTGCCAATGCAGGGGATGCAGGTTCGATCCCTGGCCCGGGAAGATCCCACATGCCGCGGAGCAACTAAGCCCATGCACCACAACTACTGAGCCTGCACTCTAGAACCCATGCTCTGCAACAAGAGAAGCCACAACGAGAAGCCCGCGCACCGCAACGAAGAGTACCCCTGCTTGCCTCAACTAGAGAAAGCCCATGCGCAGCAACGAAGACCCAATACAGCCAAAAACAAAAACAAATAAATAAATAAATAAATTTACATTAAAAAAAAAAAAAGCACCTGAAATATTCCCTTCTCTTCATTTTACAGATACGGAAGTGTCAGAAACACTAAATGACACACCTAACCAATAAAATTGTTAAAAGACTCCTGAAGATCACAGAAGGCATATCGTAAAGATATATTGTATCTAACTAATCTATGTATTTAATATGACCTCAGAAAAAATATCAGTAAGGAACAAACAAGATGATTCTGAAGTTCCAATGGAAAATTAAGAATAGCTAAGAAAATTCTGTAAAATAAGTGTAATAAAAGTAGAGTAGTTTTATCAGGTATTAACTTATTTTGAAGTTAAAATCATCAAAACAGTGTTGTTGGAACTTCCCTGGTGGTCTGGTGGGTAAGACTCCATGCTCCCAATGCAGGAGGCCCCGGGTTCGATCCCTGGTCAGGGAACTAGATCCCACATGCATGCTGCAGCTAAGAGTCCACATGCTGCAACTAAGAAGCCCACATGCCACAACTAAGATCCCACATGCCACAACTAAGACATGGCACAGAATGAACGAATGAATGAATGAATAAATAAATAAATATTTTTTTTTAAAAAAGAAAAAAGTGTTTTAAAAAAAAAGTCTTGTTATCCAGCTTTTAGGGAGCTTACATTCTAGAGAGTAGACATTAATGATAAATGCAATTAAATAAACTATAAAGTAAACCAAGTGGAAGTTAGGACAGAAATTCACCTATATGTGTTCTTACACCATTTCTCTAGATATACATTTCTACATCTTTAATATGCATGGCTTGATTAAGGTACAGATTCATCTCATGTCTAAAATTGTTAGATTACATGAATAGTTAAGAAACAAAAGGAAACATTTTAAATTCCATCTATGTAAGTTTAATATTATTTATTGGGGCCTAAATTACTAGAAAAGCAAAAGTAAAATATTTATGAAAACTAAAAGTTCTAAATTCAATTAGAGAAGGCATATAAGATCAGAAGATTTGAAAGCAAAATTAAAGATGTCAATGTACTTAACTTTTAAGATAATAAATAAATTATAAATTGAATGCTTGAAGGCAGAAATAAAACAATGTGGTAATGGTACATGAAAAGACATTATCAATGGACAGATTAATTGCTGTGAGTCCAGAAACAGAATCAAATATATGTGGAATTTATGACAAAGGCAGATTTCAAATCTATGAGGAAACATGACTCATTCAGAGAAATGGTACTGAGATGAATAACCAGCCAGTTTGTGGGTGGCAGGGGAGAATCTCCTCACACCTTACACCACGATAATAAATAAATAAGACCCATATCAAACTTCTACAGATAAAAAATACATTAGAAACAAAAGAAATATACCTGATGGGATAACAGTAGATTAGACACAAGAAAGAAAAGATCAGTAATTTACTGACAAAGCAATAAGAAAGTATACAAAATAAAGCATGGAGACTGAGAAAAAGAACAGAGTCTTTGTGAGGTGTGGGATAATAACAAGCAATATTGCATTATATTGGAATCCCAAAAAGGGGAGAAGGTGAGACAGAACAAACATGTGAAGAATGGCCAAAATTTTTCCAAATTTGTTGAAAACCGTAAAATCATACATGTAAGAACTCATCAAACCCCAAGCATAAGACACTTTTTTTAAGCCATACCAAGTCACATCATAATCAAATTGCTGAAAACCAGTGACAACAAGAAAATCTTCAAAGCAACCAGAAAACGATACATTATGTACAGAGCAACCAAGATACAAAAGATAGCAGACTTTTCATCGGAAATCACACAATCCAGAACACAATGGAGAGACATATTTAAAGTGCTAAAAGAAAACAAACCTGCAAATCCAGAATTCTTAACACAAAATAACTTTCAAAACTGAGGAGAAATAAAAACTTTTCAGAAAAAATTTAGGAAAATTCATTGTCATCACACCTGCACAAAAAATGAAAGTAAGTCTAATAAGCAGCCCTATGATAAGCCCACATTTTGAGAAACTGACCCTCCTATTAACACCCATGTGGGTGACCCATCTTAGAAGTGGATCCTCCCATTCCAAGAAGCCTTCAGAAGACTGTAACCCCAGCCAAGATCTTGACTACAACCTCTTGAGAGACACTATGCCATAACCACACACCTAAGCCACTTCAGAATCCTTGGCATACAAAAAGTATAAAATAATAAATGTTTGTCATTTTAAGCTGCTCAGTTTGGGAGTGATTCGTTACACAGCAATAGATAACTACTAAAAGTACTATCAACCAATTAGACCTAACAGAACACTACACCCTACACCAGCTGGATGCTCATTCCACTGCTCATAAAATGTCTCATTTCATTTTAGATTTTTAAGAAGCAAGCGGATATTACTGACTCAGAATTATATAATTAACTTAAACATACAGATAGTATTTCCAAATAATCATTGTATACATTTATCAACATATACATTGACTACATTGCATAGGATTAACACAAGACATATATTTCCAATGCATATACCCACTCTCCATGCCCCTCCTGTTATTAAGAACTAAATTGAGGCCTCCTAACATTCATACATTGAAGTCCTAATTCCCAGTGTGACTGTATTTGGAAACAGGACCTTTGAGAAGGTAATTAAAGTTAAATGAAATCACAGGGTGGGGCCCTAGTCCAATAGGACTGGTGTCCTTATAATAAGAGAAAGAGACACCATGGATACAGAGAGAAAGTGGTCATCTGCAGGCCAAGGAGAGAGGCCTCGGGAGAAACCAAACCCACCAGCACCTTGATCCAGCCTCCAGAAATAAATTTCTGTTGTTTAAGCCCCCAAGGCTGTGGTAATATGTTATGGCAGTGAGTAGACTACTACACTCCCTCAATAAGACATGACTGCCTAAACACACAATGGAGCCAGTCTTATCGCTGGAACTGAAATTAGACCAGACCAGAGATTTACAGCAATACTGACAAGCAGAAAATATCAAAAAAGGATATATGGATCTTATCAACTTTGTGGAACTGAAGCATTTTAAACTGACATTACATAAAGTATGCTCTCAGACCACACATTAAACTGGAAATCAGTAACAGACATACCTAAAAAAGTTCCCCAAATTTGGAAATTAAATAACACACCTGTGAATAACACATGGACCAAAAAAGAAAAAAAACTACATTGGGACAACTTTTTTGAACCTATCATATTTGCAAAGACCAAAAGTTTGATGATATACTGTCCTGACCAGGTAATAAAGTGACGGATATTCTGATTGTACTGTTGGAGAGAGTGTAAATTAACATACCAAATATGAGGACTACCAAAAGTATAAATGCACATCCATTTGACCCAATAATCCATGGGAGATTAGAGTCAGGACTGCCTAATTTCTAATCTGGAACTCTTTTCCACCATACCTATGAAGACATTTTCTCAAACCACAGTCAAAGAAAGAATTCTCATATGGTGTCCAGATAAAAGAGATAAGCTGGAAGACGTAGGCTAGCCAAAATAATGAAATATTGTTATTCCCTTAGTTTCCAATGGTTTGAAGAAACAATCAAAGAGAATATCAAAATCAGGGCTAATTCAAAAAATGTGACTCAACAGGAAGTACAGACCGGCATCTGGCCAGGGAGCACAGCCTTGGGACCCACCCAACCAGCGGTGATTAAGAACCCAGACTGCAACCCCACCCAATCACAGAGTCCAAACAGATACACCACCCAGCCAGGGAACCCATTGTGTGACCCTGTCCAACCAGAGGTGATTATGGAGCCCAGACAGTGGTCCCACTTGACCATGGATCCAAGCCAGCAGCCCCACCCATCCAGGGAGCCTAACCAGTAGATTCATCCAACTATGGAACTGAGCCAGCAGGCCCCTCCAACCTCAAAGCATGGGCAGTGACCCCACCTCACTAGACATGTTGAAAGCAAATGCTGCCTGCTAGTGTACACTACCAGTTGGCCCATCCAGAATCCCAAACTGGGCTGACTGGAGGTCTCTCCCTGACAAAGTGAACCTAAGAAGACCACTTCCTCAAATGCACAGATGCCAACACAAGGATAGAAGGATCACAACGAAATCAACTAAACCTGAAACCACCAAAAAAAATTAATAAAGCTCCAATAACTGACCCTGAAGAAATGGAGATCTATGAACTGAACAACAAGGAATTCAAAATAATACTCTTAAAGAAGTTTTGTGAACTATAAGAAAACACAAACAGATAGCTGAAAATAGGGTGAAAATACATGAATAAAACGAGTGTAAAAGATATGGAAACCACTTTAAAAAATAAACAGAAATCCGAGAGCTGACGAATATGACTGAACTAAAAAATTTAACACAAAACTTCAACAGCAGACTTCAACCAAGCAGAAGAAAGAATCAGTGAACTCAAAGACAAGTAATTTGAAATTATCCAGTCAGATGAGCAAAAAGAAAAAGAAATGAGAACGAATGAGGAAAGCCAAAAGGACTTATGGGAAAACATTCAAAGAATCAGTATATGCGGACTTCCCTGGTGTCGAGGGGGTAGGACTCTGCACTCCCAGTGCAGGAGGCCCGGGTTCAATCCTTGGTTGGGGAACTAGATCCTGCATGCATGTAACAATTAAGATTTCACGTGCCACAACTAAGAAGTCCACATGCCACAACTAAGAACCCACATGCTGAAACTAAAAATCCCACATGCCACAACGAACATCCTGTATACCGCAACTAAGACCTGGCGCAGCCATAAATTAAAAAATAAATAAATAATTTTTTTAAAGAATCAATATATGGATTATGGGAATCACAAAAAGAGAAGAGAGAGAAGGGGATCAAAAGTTTCCACAAAGATAAATGGCTGAAAACTTCCCCAATTGGGGAAATAAATGGACATCAAGATTCCTGAGGCCCTGAAGTCCCTAAACAGGTTTAGTCCAAAAAGGGCTCATTGAGACACATTATAACTAAGTTATCGAAAGTCAAAGACAGAGAGAGAAATTTGAAAGCTGCAAGAGGAAAGTGAATCATCACACAAGGGAGCCCCCATAAGTCTACAAGTGGATTTCTCAACAGAAATCTCACAAGCCAGGAAAAAGTGGGGTGAAATATTCCTCCAGATCCTTTTTTCTTTCTCAGGATTGCTTTGGCTATTTGGGGTCTTTTGTGTTTCCATACGAATTGCAAAATTTTTTGTTCTAATTCTGTGAAAAATGCCATTGGTACTTTGATAGGGATTGCACTGAGTCTGTAGATTGCTTTAGATAGTATACTCATTTTCACAATATTGATTCTTCCAATCCAAGAACATGGTATATTTCTCTATCTGTTTGTCATCTTTGATTTCTTTCATCAGTGTTTTACAGTTTTCTGAGTACAAGTTTTTCACCTCCTTAGGTAGGTTTATTCTTAGGTATTTTATTCTTTTTGTTGCAATGGTAAATGGGATTGTTTCCTTAATTTCTCTTTCTGATCTTTCGTTGTTAGTGTATAGAAATGCAAGAGATTTCTGTGCATTAGTTTTGTATCCTGCAACCTTCCAAATTCATTGATTAGCTCTAGTAGTTTTCTGGTAGCACCTTTAGGATTTTCTATGTACAGTATCATGTCATCTGCAAACAATAACAGTTTTACTTCTTCTTTTCCAATTTGTATTCCTTTTATTTCTTTTTCTTCTCTGATTGCCGTGCCTAGGACTTCCAAAACTATGTTGAATAAGAGTGGCGAGAGTGGACATCCTTGTCTTGTTCCTGATCTTAGTGGAAATGCTTTCAGTTTTTCACCATTGAGTATGATGTTTGCTGTGGGTTGGTCATATATGGCTTTTATTATGTTGAGGTAGGTTCCCTCTATGTCCATTTTCTGGAGAGTTTTTATCATAAATGGGTGTTGAATTTTGTCAAAAGCTTTTCCTACATCAATTGAGATGATCATATAGTTCTTATTCCTTAATTTGTTAACATGGTGTATCACATTGATTGATTTGTGTATACTGAAGAATCCTTGCATCCCTGGGATAAATCCCACTTGATCATGGTGTATGACCTTTTTAATATGTTGTTGGATTCTGTCTGCTAATATTTTGCTCAGGATTTTTACATCTATGTTCATCAATGATATTAGTCTATAATTTTCTTTTTTTGTGATATCTTTTTCTGGTTTTGGTATCAGGGTGATGGTGGTTTCGTAGAATGAATTTGGGAGTGTTCCTCCTTCTGCAATTTTTTGGAAGAGTTTGAGAAGGTCTGGTGTTAGCTCTTCTCTAAATGTTTGATAGAATTCGCCTGTGAAGCCATCTGGTCCTTGACTTTTGTTTGTTGGAAGATTTTTAATTACAGTTCCAGGTTCACTACTTGTGATAACACTACGTAACACCATACAAAAGTAAACAAAAGTTTACAAAAGTAAACTCAAAATGGGTTAAAGACCTAAATGTAAGACCACACACTATAAAACTCTTAGAGGAAAACACAGAAAAAACACTCTTTGACATAAACCACAGCAAGATCTTTTTTGACCCACCTCCTAGAGTAATGAAAATAAAAACAAAAATAAACAAATGGGACCTAATGAAACTTAAAAGCTTTTGCACAGCAAAGGAAACCATAAACAAGATGAAAAGACAACCCTCAGAATGGAAAAAAATATTTGCAAATGAAACAACGGACAAAGGATTAATCTCCAAAATATACAAACAGCTCATGCAGCTCAGTATCAAAAAAACAAACAACCCAATTAAAAAATGGGCGGAAGACCTAAATAGACATTTCACCAAAGAAGACATACATATGGCCAAAAGGCACATGAAAAGACGCTCAACATCACTAATCATTAGAGAAATGCAAATCAAAACTACAGTGAGGAATCACCTCACACCAGTCAGAATGGCCATTATCAAAAAATTTAGAAACAATAAATGCTAGAAAGGGTGTGGTGAAAAGGGAACCCTCCTGCACTCTTGGTGGGAATGTAAATTGACATAGCCACTATGGAGAACAGTATGGAGGTTCCTTAAAAAACTAAAAATAGAACTATCATATGACCCAGCTTTCCCACTACTGCACATATACCCTGAGAAAACCATAATTCAAAAAGAGACATGTACCACAATGTTCACCGAAGCACTATTTACAATAGTCAGTACATGGAAGCAACCTAAATGTCCATCGACAGATGAATGGATAAAGAAGATGTGGCACATATATATACAATGGAATATTACTCAGCCATAAAAAGAAACGAAACTGAGTTATTTGTAGTGAGGTGAAGGGACCTAGAATCTGTCATACAGAGTGAAGTAAGTCAGAAAGAGAAAAAAAAATACCGTATGCTGATACCATATATATGGAATCTAGAAAAAAAAAAAAAAAAAAAAGGTACTGATGAACCTAGAGGCAGGGCAGGAATAAAGACACAGACATAGAAAATGGACTTGAGGACATGAGGGGCAGGGGGAAGCTGGGGCCAAGTGAAAGTAGCATCAACATATATATATATATACACTCCCAAATGTAAAATAGCTAGCTAGTGGGAAGCTGCTGCATAGCACAGGGAGATTAGCTTGGTGCTTTGTGATGACCTAGAGGGGTGGGATAGGGAGGGTAGGAGGGAGGCTCAAGAGGGAGGGGATATGGGGATTAATGTATGCATATGGCTGATTCACTTTATTGTACAACAGAAACTAACACAGTATTGTGAAACAATTATATTCCAATAAAGATATATTAAAAAAAAAACTACAGAGTTTTAGGTAATTATCACCTTTAAAAAGGTAGTTGTAACTATAAGATACCTTATGAAAGCCTCATGGTAAAAATCACAATGGAAAAACCTGTAGTAGATACACAAAAATTAAGAGAAACAAATCAAGGCATGCCACCACAAAAAGTCATCAAATCACACAGGAGGACGGCAAGAGAGGAAGAAAGTGAGGAAGAATGTGACAAAGAAATTACAAAGCAGCCAGAAAGCAATTAACAAATTGGCAATAGTAAGTCCTTACCTATCAAAAAATACTCTAAATGTAATTGAATTAAATTCTCCAATCAAAAGACACAGGCTGAAGGGGGGAGGGGGAAGAGGAGAAGGTGGAGGAGTAAGAAGAGGAAGAGAGGGGGAAAGGGAAAGAAGAAGGGGAGGAGGAAGAGGAAGAGGAAAAATACGAAGAAGATGAAAAAGAAGAGAAAGATGAAGACAAAGAAGATCCAACAATATGCTGCCTACAACAGGTTCACTTTAGCTTTATGGACACAAATAGGTTGAAAGTGAAGAGATGGAAAAAGATATTCCAAGCAAATAGTAACCTAAAGAGATCAGGAGTGGATGTACTTATATCAGACAAAACAATCTTTAAGTCAAAAATAATCAAAGAGACAAAGAAGATCATTCCATAATAACAAAGGATCAATTCATCAAGAAGATATAACAATTATAAAAAATTATGGGGCTTCCCTGGTGGCGCAGTGGTTGAGAATCTGCCTGCCAATGCAGGGGACACGGGTTCGAGCCCTGGTCTGGGAAGATCCCACATGCCACGGAGTAACCTAAGCCCGTGAGCCACAACTACGGAGCCTGCGTGTCTGGAGCCTGTGCTCCACAACAAGAGAGGCCGCGATAGTGAGAGGCCCGTGCACCGCGATTAAGAGTGGCCCCCGCTCGCTGCAACTAGAGAAAGCCCTCGCACAGAAACGAAGACCCAACACAGCCAAAAATAAACATAAATAAATTAAAACAAAAAACAAAAACATAACCCATAAAAAAAAAAAAATAATGCACCCCCCCATCAGAGCACCTAAATATATAAAACAAATACTAACAGAAGTGAAAGGAGAAATAAACAGAAATACAATAATAGTAGGGGACTGCAATACTCTACTCTCAACAACAGATAGATCATCCAGACAGGAAATTAATAAGGAAACAGCAGATGTGAACAACAATATAGATCAAATAGATCTAACTGACATATACAGAATATCCCACCCACTAGCAGCATACATATTCTTCTCAAGAATGAAATGGAACATTCTCCAGAAAAGATCATACGTTAGGCCAAAAAACAAGTCTTAACAAATTCAAGAAGACTGCAATTATATGAAGTATCTTTTTCTGAACACAATGGTATGAAACTAAAAATCAATAACAGGAGAAAAACTAGGATACCCACATATATGTGAAAATTAAACAACACACTCCTGAACAACCAACGGGTCAAAGAAGATATCAAAAGGAAAATCAAGAAATATCTTGAAACAAATGCAAAAAAGAAACAAAACAAATCAAAACTTACAGGATGCAGAAAAAGATGCTCTAAAAGAAAAATTTATAGCTATAAATGCCTACCTTAGGAAAAAAGAAAGATTTCAAATAAACAATCTAAGTTGACACCTCACAGAACCAGAAAAAGAACTAAGCCCAAAGTTAGCAAAAGGGAGAAAATAAAAAATAGAGAAGTAAATAAAATAGAGAATGGAAAAATAGAAAAGATCAACAAAACTAAGAATTAGTTTTTTGAAAAGATAAAAATGACAAATCTGTAGCTAGACTACAAGAAAAAGATAACTCAAATTAATAAAATTATAAGTGAAAGAAGAAAAATTACAACTTCTACCACACAAATACAAAGGATCATAAGAGACTACTAAGAACAACTGTAGGTCAACACATTGGACAACCTTTAAGAAATGGATAAATTCCTAGAAACATACAATCTATGAAGAATGAATCAATGAAGAAATAGAAAATCTGAACAGACCAATAACAAGATATTGAATCAATAATCAAATATCTCGCAACCTAGATAAACAACAAGGATTTACTGTATAGCACAGGGAACTATATTCAATATCTTGTAATAACCTAAAATGGAAAATAATCTGAAACATATATATACATCTGAATAAGATAAATATATGTATATCTGAATTCAGATGTATATTTATATATATATATTTTTAACTGAAATATAGTTGATTTACAATACTGTGTTAATTTCAGGTGTACAGCAAAGTAATTCAGATGTAAGACATTCTTCATTTATCTCCTTTTCATCACTTTAATGCTGGTAGAGAGTATTTTACACTCAACTTGTTTTGAAAAATGTTTAAATTCAGTTGAAGATCTAGTTACTTAGGAGGCATCTACTTATAAAATAACTGGCTTTTTCAGATGCAAAGTAATATATACAGACTGGATAAACAACAAGGTCCTACTGTATAGCACAGGGAACTATATTCAATATTCTGTGATAAACTGTAATGGAAAAGGATATAAAAAATGTATATATATGTATTTCTGAATCACTTTGCTGTACACCTGAAATTAACACAATATTGTAAATCAACTACATTTCAATTTAAAAAAAAAACCTCACAACCAAGAAAAGCCCAGGACCAGATGGCTAGATGGCTTCACTGGTCAATTCTACCAAACAGTAAAAGAAGAATTAATGCCAATCCTTCTCAAATTTTTCCAAATACTGAAGAGGATAGAACACTCCCAAATTTATTTTATGAGGCAGCATTACCCTGATACTGAAGCCAGATAAGACACTAGAAGAAAAGAAAATTACAGGCCAATATCCCTGATGAATAGTAATGCTAGCAAACCAAATTCAACAGCACATCAAAAGATCATACACCAGTATCAAGTGAGATTTATCGCTGGGATGTAAGGATGTTTCAACACACACAAAACAGTCAATGTGACATACCACATTAACAAAATGAAGAATAAAAAACATGATAATATCAACAGATGCGAAAACAGCCATCTGACAAAATTCAATATCCATTCGTGATAAAAATTCTCAACAAACTGGGTATAGTGGGAATGTACCTCAACATAATAAAGGCCATACATGACAAGCCCAGAAACATAATACTGAATAGTGAAAAGCTGAAAGCTTTTCCTCTGAGACCAGGAACAAGATACAAGTGCCCACTCTCACCACTTGTATTCAACATAGCACAGGAAGTCCTAGCCAGAGCAACAAGGCAATAAAAAGAAATAAAAGGTATCCAAATCAGAAAGGAATATGTAAAATTATCTCTGTTTACAGATGACGAACCATTATATATAGAAAACTCTAAAGACTGCACCAAAAAACTGTTAGAACTAATATTACTGGTTACAGGATACAAATCAACATATAAAAATCAACTGTATTTTATATACTAACAATGAATTATCTGAAAGAAAAATTATAAAAGAAATCCCATTGGGCTTCCCTGGTGGCGCAGTGGTTGAGAGTCTGCCTGCCAATGCAGGGGACACGGGTTCGAGCCCTGGTCTGGGAAGATCCCACATGCCGCGGAGCAACTCGGCCCGTGAGCCACAACTACTGAGCCTGCGTGTCTGGAGACTGTGCCCCGCAACGAGAGAGGCTGCGACAGTGAAAGGCCCGCGTACCGCGATGAAGAGTGGCCCCCACTTGCTGCAACTAGAGGAAGCCCTCACACAGAAACGAAGACCCAACACATCCAAAAATAAATTAATTAATTAATAAATTTAAAAAAAAAAAGAAATCCCATTTACAACTGCATCAAAAACAATAAAAACACGTAGGAATAAATTTAACCAAGGAGGTAAAAGATCTGTGCACTAAAAACTATAAAATACTGATGAAAGAAATTGAAGAAGACACCAAAAAATGGAAAGATATTCCAAGTTCATGGATGGGAAGAATTAACAGTAAAAAGTCCATTCTACCCAAAGCAATCTATAGATTCAATGTAATCCCCATCAAAATTCCAAAGGCGTTTTTCAGAGAAATAAAATACTAAAATTCATATGGAACAACAAAAGACCCCAAATAGCCAAAGCAACCTTGAGAATAAAAGAAAGAAGGTGAAGGCATCACACTTCCTGACTTCAAACTATGTTACACACCTACTGTAATCAAAATAGAATGGTACTGGCATAAAAAAAAAACATGGTATATGTATAACTGATTCACTTTGTTATAGGGCAGAGACTAACACACCATTGTAAAACAATTATACTTCAATAAAGATGTTTAAAAAAAAAAAAAAAAAAAACATGGATCAATGAAACAGAATAGAAACCCCACAAATAAACTCATGCATATATGGTCAACTAAAATTTGACAAAGGAGCCAAGAATACACAATGGGTAAAGGATAATCTCTTCAATAAATGGTGTTGGGAAAATTGGATATTCATGTGCAAAGGAATAAAACTGGATCCCTATCTCAGCCACTCAGAAAAATTAACTCAAAATCGATTACAGACTTAAATGTAAGGCCTGACACCATAAAACTTCTAGAAATAAAAAAGGAAAAAATTCCTTGACATTGGCCTTGGAAATGATTTTTTGGATATGAAACCAAAAATATAAGCAACAAAAGCAAAAATAAACCAGTGGAACTATCTCAAAGTAAAAAGTTTCTGCACAGCAAAGGAAGTAATCAACAAAATGAAAAGGCAACCTAAGAAATGGGAGAAAAGATTTGCAAACTATACTAAGAGGTTAATATCCAATATATATAGATACAGAACTCATACAACTCAAAAGCAAAAGAAACACAAAAACCTGACTTTAAAATGGGCAGAGGACTTGAATACATGTTTTTCCAAAGATGACATACAAACCAACAGGTACACAAAAAGGTGCTCAACATCACTAATCATTAGGGAAATGTAAATCAGAACCACAATGAGGAATTTTTGGTTGCGTTGGGTCCTTGTTGCTGTGCACAGGCTTTCTCTAGTTGTGGATTGCCACTTATGAGTAGAGTACAGGTAAGCCTGAAGTGTGTTGCTGCTGAGAAATGCTGTGTCTGGGAAAGAGCCTTAATTCACTCAGCCTGTAGCAGTATGGTTATTGTTAGAGAAAGACAGTCTGGAGAACCCTCCTCATGTGGGCCTCAGTTCTTCGATATAATTCAGGAAGCTGTGGGAAATTAGATTGGAGAAGAAAGTTTAGGCCATGGGATGAGGAGGAAGAAAGTGAAGTCTTAAAACTGGGAGGCCTTCAAGATGGAGGAGGAGTGAGACGTGGAGATCACCTTCCTCCCCACAAATACATCAGAAATACAACTACATGTGGAACAACTCCTACAGAACACCTACTGAACACTGGCAGAAGACCTCAGACTTCCCAAAAGGCAAGAAACTCCCCACGTACCTGGGTAGGGCAAAAGAAAAAAGAAAAAACAGAGACAAAAGAATAGGGATGGGCCTGCACCTCCGGGAGGGAGCTGTGAAGAGGGAAAGTTTCCACACACTAGGGAACCCTTTCACTGGTGGAGACAGGGGGTGGCGGCGGGGAAGCTTCGGAGTCACAGAGGAGAGCACAGCAACAGGGGTGCAAAGGGCAAAGCGGAGAGATTCCCGCACAGAGGATCAGTGCCGACCAGCACTCACCAGCCTGAGAGGCTTGTCTGCTCACCCGCCGGGGCGGGCGGGGGCTGGGAGCTGAGGCTCGGGCTTCAGAGGTCAGGTCCCAGGGAGAGGACAGGGGTTGGCTGAGTGAACACAGCCTGAAGGGGGCTAGTGCACCACAGCTAGCCGGGAGGGACTCTGGGAAAAAGTCTGGACCTGCCTAAGAGGCAAGAGACCACTGTTTCAGGGTGCACGAGGAAAGCTGATTCAGAGCACCGCCTAAACGAGCTCCAGAGACAGGCACGAGCCGCGGCCATCAGCGCGGACACCAGAGGCAGGCATGAAACGCTAAGGCTGCTGCTGTAGCCACCAAAAAGCCTGTGTGCAAGCAAAGGTCACTATCCACACCTCCATTCCCGGGAGCCTGTGCAGGCCGCCACTGCCAGGGTCCTGTGATCGATGGACAGCTTCCCCGGGAGACCTCACGGTGCGCCTAAGGCTGTTGCAACATCACGCTGGCCTCTGCCACGGCAGGCTCACCCCGCATTCCGTACCCCTCCCTCCCCCCGGCCTGAGTGAGCCAGAGCTCCTGAATCAGCTGCTCCTTTAACCCCATCCTGTCTGAGCGAAGAACAGACGCCCTCAGGCGACCTACACGCAGAGGGGGGTCCAAATCCAAAGCTGAACTCTGCGAGCTGTGCGAACAAAGAAGAGAAAGGGAAATTTCTCCCAGCAGCCTCAGGAGCAGCAGATTAAATCTCCAAAAACAACTTGATGTACCCTGCATCTGTGGAATACCTGAATAAACAACGAATCATCCCAAAATTGAGGTGGTGGACTTTGTGTGATTTTGTCTGTATAGCTTGGCTTTTACCATTTGTCCTGGGTTCTGACTGTCCGTTTTTTTTGGTTAGTTTTTTTTTTTACGCATAGTTTTTTAGCGCTTGTTATCATTGGTGGATTTGTATTTGGTTTGGTTGCTCTCTTCTTTTTTTTTTATTACTTTTTAATTTTTTCCTTATTTTTAATTATTTTTTATTTTTTTTTATTTTAATAACTTTATTTTTTTTTCTTTCTCTCTTTCTTTCTTTCTCCCTTGTCTTCTGAGCCGTGTGGCTGACAGGGTCTTGGTGCTCCGGCCAGGTGTCAGGGCTGTGCCTCTGAGGTGAGAGAGCCAACATCAGGACACTGGTCCATCAGACACCTCCCGGCTCCACGTAATATCAAATGGCAAAAGCTCTCCCAGAGATCTCCATCTCAATGCTAAGACCCAGCTCCACTCAACGACGAGCAAGCTACAGTGCTGGACACCCTATGTCAAACAACTAGCGAGACAGGAACACACCACCACCCATTAGCAGAGAGACTGACTAAAATCATAATAAGGTAACAGACACCCCAAAACACACCACTGGACGTGGTCCTGCCTACCAGAAAGACAATATCCAGCCTCATCCACCAGAACACAGGCACTAGTCCCCTCCACCAGGAAGCCTACACAACCCACTGAACCAACCTTAGCCACTGGGGGCAGCCACTAAAAACAATGGGAACTACGAACCTGCAGCCTGCAAAAAGGAGACCACAAACACAGTAAGTTAAGCAAAATGAGAAGACAGAGAAACACACAGCAGATGAAGGAGCAAGGGAAAAATCTACCAGACCAAACGAATGAAGATACAGGCAGTCTACCTGAAAAAGAATTCAGAGTAATAATAGTAAAGATGATCCAAAATCTTGGAAATAGAATGGAGAAAATACAAGAAACTTTTAACAAGGACCTAGAAGAACGAAAGAGCAAACAAACAATGATGAACAACATAATAAATGATATTAAAAATTCTCTAGAAGGAATCAATAGCAGAATAACTGAGGCAGAAGAACGGATAAGTGACCTGGAAGATAAAATAGTGGAAAAAACTACTGCAGAGCAGAATAAAGAAAAAAGAATGAAAAGAATTGAGGACAGTCTCAGAGACCTCTGGGACAACAATAAACACACCAACATTCGAATCATAGGGGTCCCAGAAGAAGAGAAAAAAAAGGGACTGAGAAAATATTTGAAGAGATTATAGTTGAAAACTTCCCTAATATGGGAAAGGAAATAGGCAGTCAAGTACAGGAAGCACAGAGAGTCCCATACAGGATAAATCCAAGGAGAAACACACCAAGACACATATTAATCAAACTATCAAAAATTAAATACAAAGAAAAAATACTAAAAGCAGCAAGGGAAAAACAACAAATAACATACAAGGGAATCCCCATAAGGTTAACAGCTGATCTTTCCATAGAAATTCTGCAAGCCAGAAGGCAGTGGAAGGACATATTTAAAGTTGTGAAAGGGAAAAACCTATAACCAAGATTACTCTACCCAGCAAGGATCTCATTCAGATTCGATGGAGAAATTAAAACCTTTGCAGACAAGCAAAAGCTAAGAGAATTCAGCACCACCCACCCAGTTTTACAACAAATGCTAAAGGAACTTCTCTAGGCAGGAAACACAAGAGAAGGGAAAGACCTACAATAACGAACCCAAAACAATTAAGAAAATGGTAATAGGAACATACATATCAATAACTACCTTAAATGTAAACAGATTAAAAGCTCCAACCAAAAGACATAGACTGGCTGAATGGATACAAAAACAAGACCCATATATATGCTGTCTACAAGAGACCCACTTCAGACCTAGGGACACATACAGACTGAAAGTGAGGGGATAAAAGAAGATATTCCATGCAAATGGAAATCAAAAGAAAGCTAGAGTAGCAATTCTCATAACATATAAAATAGACTTTAAAACAAAGACTGTTACAAGAGACAAACAAGGACACTAAATAATGATCAAGGGCTCAATCCAAGAAGAAGATATAACAACTGTAAATATTTATGCACCCAACATAGGAGCACCTCAATACATAAGGCAAATGCTAACAGCCATAAAAGGGGAAATCGACAGTAACACAATCATAGTAGGGGACTTTAACACCCCACTTTTACCAATGGACAGATCATCTAAAATGAAAATAAATAAGGAAACAGAAGCTTTAACTGATACATTAAACAAGATGGACTTCATTGATATTTATAGGACATTCCATCCAAAAACAACAAAATACACTTTCTTCTCAAGTGCTCATGGAACATTCTCCAGGATAGATAATATCTTGCGTCACAAATCAACCCTTGGTAAATTTAAGAAAATTGAAATCGTATCAAGTATCTTTTCTGACCAAAACGCTATGAGACTAGATAACAATCACAGGAAAAAACCTGTAAAAAATACAAACACATGGACGCTAAACAATACAGTACTAAATAACCAAGAGATCACTGAAGAAATCAAAGAGGAAATCAAAAAATACCTAAAAACAAATGACAATGAAAACACAATAACCCAAAACTTATGGGATGGAGCAAAAGCAGTTCTAAGAGGGAAGTTTATAACAATACAATCCTACCTCAAGAAACAAGAAACATCTCAAATAAACAACCTAACCTTACACCTAAAGCAATTAGAGAAAGAAGAACAAAAAAAACCCAAAGTTAGCAGAAGGAAAGAAATCTTAAAGATCAGATCAGAAATCAATGAAAAACAAATGAAGGAAACAATAGCAAAGACCAATAAAACTAAATGCTGGTTCTTTGAGAAGATAAACAAAATTGATAAACCATTAGCCAGACTCATCAAGAAAAAAAGGGAGAAGACTCAAATCAATAGAATTAGAAATGAAACAGGAGAAGTAACAACTGACACTGCAGAAATACAAAGGGTCATGAGAGATTACTACAAGCAACTCTATGCTAATAAAATGGACAACCTGGAAGAAATGGACAAATTCTTAGAAAAGCACAACCTTCCGAGACTGAACCAGGAAGAAATAGAAAATATAAACAGACCAATCACAAGCACTGAAATTGAGACTGTGATTAAAAATCTTCCAACAAACAAAAGTCCAGGACCAGATGTCTTCACAGGCGAATTCTATCAAACGTTTAGAGAAGAGCTAACACCTATCCTTCTCAAACTCTTCCAAAATATAGCAGAGGGAGGAACACTCCCAAACTCATTCTACGAAGCCACCATCACCCTGATACCAAAACCAGACAAAAATGTCACAAAGAAAGAAAACTACAGGCCACTATCACTGATGAACACAGATGTAAAAATCCTCAACAAAATACTAGCAAACAGAATCCAACAGCACACTAAAAGGATCATACACCATGATCAAGTGGGGTTTATCCCAGGAATGCAAGGATTCTTCAATATATGCAAATCAATCAATGTGATACACCATATTAACAAACTGAAGAATAAAAACCATATGATCATCTCAATAGATGCAGAGAAAGCTTTCAACAAAATTGAATACCCATTTATGATAAAAACCCTCTAGAAAGTAGGCATAGAGGGAACTTACCTCAACGTAATAAGGGCCATATATGACAAACCCACAGCCAACATTGTTCTCAACGGTGAAAAACTGAAACCATTTCCTCTAAGATCAGGAAAAGACAAGGTTGTCCACTCTCACCACTATTATTCAACATAGTTTTGGAAGTTTTAGCCACAGCAATCAGAGAAGTAAAAGAAATAAAAGGAATCCAAATCGGAAAAGAAGAAGTAAAGCTGTCACTGTTTGCAGATGACATGATACTATACATAGAGAAGCCTAAAGAGGCTACCAGAAAACTACTAGAGCTAATCAATGAATTTGGTAAAGCAGCAGGATACAAAATTCATGCACAGAAATCTCTTGCATTCCTATACACTAATGAAGACAAATCTGAAAGAGAAATTAAGGAAACACTCCCATTTACCACTGCAACAAAAAGAATAAAATACCTAGGAATAAACCTACCTAAGGAGACAAAAGACCTGTATGCAGAAAACTATAAGACACTGATGAAAGAAATTAAAGATGATACAAACAGAGGAAGAGATATACCATGTTCTTGGATTGCAAGAATCAACATTGTGAAAATGACTATACTACCCAAAGCAATCTGCAGATTCAATGCAATCCCCATCAAACTGCCAAGGGCATTTTTCACAGAACTAGAACAAAAAATTTCACAATCTGTATGGAAACACAAAAGACCCCGAATAGCCAAAGCAATCTTGAGAAGGAAAAACGGAGCTGGACGAATCAGGCTCCCGGACTTCAGGTGATACTAAAAGCTACAGTAATCAAGACAATATGGTACTGGCACAAAAACAGAAATATAGATCAATGGAACAGGATAGAAAGCCCAGAGATAAACCCACGCACGTATGGTCACCTTATTGTTGATAAACGAGGCAAGAGTATATAATGGAGAAAAGACAGCCTCTTCAATAAGTGGTGCTGGGAAAACTGGACATCTACAGGTATAAGAATGAAATTAGAACACTCCCTAACACCATACACAAAAATAAACTCAAAATGGATTAAAGACCTAAATGTAAGACTGGACACTATAAAACTCTTAGAGGAAAACACAGGCAGAACACTCCATGACATAAATCTCAGCAATATCATTTTTCACCCACCTCCTATAGAAATGGAAATAAAAACAAAATTAAACAAATGGGACCTAATGAAACTTCAAAGCTTTTGCACAGCAAAGGAAACCATAAACAAGACAAAAAGACAACCCTCAGAATGGGAGAAAGTATTTGCAAATGAAGCAACAGACAAAGGATTAATCTCCAAAATTTACAAGCAGCTCATGTATCTCACTATCAATAAAACAAATAACCCAATCCAAAAATAGGCAGAAGACCTAAATAGACATTTCTCCAAAGAAGATATACAGATTGCCAACAAACACATGAAAGGATGCTCAACATCACTAATCATTGGAGAAATGCAAATCAAAACTACAATGAGGTATCACCTCACACCAGTCAGAATGGCCATCATCAATAAATCTACAAACAATAAATGCTGGAGAGGGTGTGGAGAAAAGGGAACCCTCTTGCACTGTTGGTGGGAATGTAAATTGATACAGCCACTATGGAGAACAGTATGGAGGTTCCTTAAAAAACTAAAAATAGAACTACCATATGACCCAGCAATCCCACTACTGGGCATATACCCTGAGAAAACCATAATTCAAAAAGAGTCATGTACCGCAATGTTCACTGCAGCTCTATTTACAATAGCCAGGACATGGAAGCAATCTAAGTGTCCATTGACAATTGAATGGATAAAGAAGATGTGGCACATATATACAATGGCATATTACTCAGCCATAAAAAGAAACGAAATTGAGTTATTTGTAGTGAGGTGGATGGACCTAGAGTCTGTCATACAGAGTGAAGTAAGTCAGAAAGAGAAAAACAAATACCGTATGCTAACATATATACATGGAATCTTAAAAAAAAAAAAAAATGGTTCTGAAGAACCTAGGGGCAGGACACGAATAAAGACGCAGGCATAGAGAATGGACTTGAGGACACAGGGAAGGGGAAGGGGAAGCTGGGATGAAGTGAGAGAATAGCATGGACATATATACACTACCAAATGTAAAATAGATAGCTAGTGGGAAGCAACCACATAGCACAGGGAGATCAGCTCGTGCTTTGTGACCACCTAGAGGGGTGGGATAGGGAGGGTGGGAGGGAGACACAAGAGGGAGGAGATATGGGGATATATGTATATGTACAGCTGATTCACTTTGTTATACAGCAGAAACTAACACACCATTGTAAAGCAATTATACTCCAATAAAGATGTTAAAAAAAGAAAAAAAGGTAAAAAAAAAACGACAGTGAGGTATCACCTCACATCTGGTAGAATGGCTTTTACCAAAAAGACAAGAAAGAACTAGTATTGAAAAAGATGTGGAGAAGGGAGGACTCTTGTTCACTGTTAGTGGGAATGTAAATTGGTACAGCATTATGGAAAACAGTATGAGGTTTCTCAAAAAATTAAAAATAGAACTAGCATATGATCCAGCAATCCTCACTTCTCGATCTATCTGAAGGAAATTAAATCACTATCTCAAAAAGATATCTGCATCCCCATGTCCACTGTAGCACTGTCACAACAGCAAAGATATGGAAACAACTAAGTGTCAGCTAAAAGATGATGGATAAAGAAAATGTGATACATATACAATGGAAAAAATTATTCTGCCATAAAAGAGGGAAATCCTGCCATTTGTGACAATATGGATGAATTTAAGGGGCATTATGCTAAGTGAAATAAGTCAGAGAAAGACAAATATTGTATGATCTCACTTGTAAGTGGAATCTAAAAAAAGTTGAACTCAGAGAAACAGAGAGTAGAATGGTGGTTGTCAGGGGCTTGGGATGGGGGAAATGGATTGTTGGTCACGGTGTACAAACTTCCAGTTTTAAGATAAATAAGCTCTGGCGATCTAATGTACAGCATGGTGACTACAGTTAACAATACTGTATTATATACTTGAAATTTGCTAAGAAATTAGATCTTAGTTCTTACCATGAAAAAAAGGTAACTATATGAGGTGATCAATGTGTTAACTAAACCTTACTGTGGTAATCATTTTGTAACGTATACATCATGTTACATGTATATAACAATCATGTTATATACCTTAAATGTGTATAACTTTGTCAATTATACCTCAATAAAGCTAGAGAGGAAAATCTAGGCTGCATGGCCCTTCTAATTAAATGACAATGAGAAATTATCTTGCTTTAAGAATCTTTTATATATAGTATTTTAATACCAGCATTAAGGCTAACCCTTTCTAACCTCTTCCTAATCTCAATGCTTAATCCCTAATACTCTCTAGAGCTTTTTTTAGTCTTAAAAACAAAACAAAACAAAAAAAACTTTCATCACCTTGAAGTTTCATATTAACTTGAATTCATTTTCTGTTAGAATTAAGGTAATATAAAATATTTATCAATAATCTATTTCTTAATGTAGATAGTGGTACATGAGTGTTTCTTCTACTAAAATTCTTTATACTGTATACAGACATTTTATACATACTTTCCTGTGTATGTAAATTTGATAACATAAAAAACACTGACTTACTTATACAGATACTCAGAATCTGAGTTAAAACCCCTATTCAGTATTACTCCAAATAAACCTGACAAGGCATCACTTCCCTCTTTCTCAATTAGAAGGGTTAACCTTAATTGCCAGTGTTAAATTTCAGTGTTATAAAAACCTAAACTTCTTTTCTTTTAGAGTACCTAACTGCAAGATGGATAATTGAGCAGATGATAAGAAATATAATTACCAAAACTATGGTAAAACATTAAGTTAATAATCTCAGAGATAAAGAAGAACACCTACCTTAAAGGATTTTTTCTATTACTGTTTAAAAAATAAACTATATCTCAGGGGATCTTTTGATCAGAATTATTCAATAGGTTTCTCTTTTTCTTTCTTCCTTACTTCGTCCTCTGCACATATATATATACACACAAACAACACACATAAATTCATGCGGAGTTCAAAGAAACTAAGTTCCGTTATAGAGAAAAAAGAAAAAAGTGTACTTACATTTTAAGAACCAGTACATCTTTGTAACCTACCTGACAAAAATACTCTGCTCGTAGCTTACAATAAACCCTGATCAATGATAGTGAGTCATTTGCTAGACAAAATGGAACGTCGTCAAAAATTGTCTGCCTCTTGCCCAGCTCCAGTCCTCTATGATCTCTGTTCACCAAAACTGTTCCCCTCTCCTGGGTTCCTTATCTCAGCTTATGGCAGCAACATTTTCTCAGGCATCCGTAAGTAGTTCCTCCCTCTCACCTTTCAAACCAGAATTCAAGTGACTAAGTGATTTTTAGTTATGCTTACACTAGTGTATGATAAGAAAAAAGAAAATATTAAAGCCAAACACACATCTGTTGAAAATTTACATTCTTTCATGGTATTTTGGTTTGGATGAGATCTCAAGTTATTTATTTAAGTTAATAGTTATTCACAGGTTTGCTTACAATTTTAATTACTTGGTTTAAAATAGGCATTTTTAGATCCACAAAAATCCACAACTCTATTATAGAAGCCAACAATTTTTTCTTAAAGGGCCAGATAGTAATATTTTAGGCTTCGAGAGTCATACAGTTTCTGTCAGTACTCAACTCTGCCTTTGTGAAGTGAAAGCAGCCATAAACAATATAACTAAGTGAATGCAGTGTGTTCCAAAAAACTTTTTTACAAAAACAAGCAGCCAATTCCTGGGAAGTAGTTCACCAACTCCATGTTCTAGAAGAATCCAAAGGATATATAGCCATGGAATAGAAAAATGCAAGTCTACCTATTCATTAATCAAATTAATCCATAATCCACTGATCTGTCCGTCAATGAGGCCAGTGCTCTTAGATTATGAAAGTACTTAAAATACAGTGATCTCAATCACTGCTTAAAAAGTCTAAGATACATCTCAACTACAAAATGAAGAGCTGATAGTAAATGATCTCTAGGGTACATTCTAGCATTAAAATTCTACATGTGCATTTAAAAATAGGCAGCCTGGGGACTTCCCTGGTGGTCCAGTGGGTGAGACTCTGCACTCCCAACGCAGGGGAACTGGGTTCGATCCCTGGTCGGGGAACTAGATTCTGCGTGCATGCCGCAAATAAGAGTCTGCATGCCACAACTAAATTCCTACATGCCACAACAAAGATCCCGAGTGTCCCAACTAAGACCCGGTGCAGCCAAAATAAACAAACAAATAAATACATAAATAAATATTTTTTAAATAATAATAATATAAAAAAATAGGCAGTCTAGCCTCTTCAATAAGTGGTGCTGGGAAAACTGGACAACTACATGTAAAAGGATGAAATCACAACACTCCCTAACATCATACACAAAAATAAACTCAAAATGGATTAAAGACCTAAATGTAAGACCAGACACTATAAAACTCTTAGAGGAAAACATAGGCAGAACACTCCATGACATAAATCACAGTGAGATCCTTTTTGACCCACCTCCTAGAGAAATGGAAATAAAAACAAAATTAAACAAATGGGACCTAATGAAACTTAAAAGCTTTTGCACAGCAAAGGAAACCATAAACAAGACGAAAAGACAACCCTCAGAATGGGAGAAAATATTTGCAAACCAAGCAACTGACAAAGGATTAACCTCCAAAATATACAAGCAGCTCATGCAGCTCAATATCAAAAAAACAAACACCCAATCCAAAAATGGGCAGAAGACCTAAATAGACATTTCTCCAAAGAAGATATACAGATTGCCAACAAACACATGAAAGAATGCTCAACATCATTAATCATTAGAGAAATGCAACTCAAAACTACAATGAGGTATCACCTCACACCAGTCAGAATGGCCATCAACAAAAAATCTACAAACAATAAATGCTGGAGAAGGTGTGGAGAAAAGGGAACCCTCTTGCACTGTTGGTGGGAATGTAAATTGATACAGCCACTATGGAGAACAGTATGGAGGTTCCTTTAAAAACTAAAAATAGAACTACCATAAGACCCAGAAATCCCACTACTGGGCATATACCCTGAGAAAACCATAATTCAAAAAGAGTCATGTACCACAATGTTCACTGCAGCTCTATTTACAATAGCCAGGACATGGAAGCAACCTAAGTGTCCATCGACAGATGAATGGATAAAGAAGATGTTGCACATATATACAATGGCATATTACTCAGCCATAAAAAGAAACGAAATTGAGTTATTTGTAGTGAGGTGGATGGACCTAGAGTCTGTCATACAGAGTGAAGTCAGAAAGAGAAAAACAAATACCGTATGCTAACACATATGTATGGAATCTAAAAAAAAAAAAAAAAGGTTCTAAAGAACCTAAGGGTAGGGACACGAATAAAGACGCAGACATAGAGAATGGACTTGAGGACACGGGGAGGGGGAAGGGTAAGCTGGGACGAAGTGAGAGCGTGGCATGGACATATATACACTACCAAATGTAAAACAGATAGTGGGAAGCAGCCGCATAGCACAGGGAGATCAGCTCCGTGCTTTGTGTCCACCTAGAGGAGTGGGATAGGGAGGGTGGGAGGGAGACGCAAGAGGGAGGGGATATAGGGCTATATATATACGCATAGCTGATTCACTTTGTTATACAGCAGAAACTAACACAGCATTGTAAAAGCAATTATACTCCAATAAAGGTATTAAAAAATAATAATAAAAAAATTTAAAAATTAATAAAATAGGCAGTCTAAGGCCTAAAGAGATTAAAACACATTGCCCTCTAACGATAAATAATTACCAGGAAGAAAATAACTATGGAAGGCAAATTATAGGGAACATGAGCACCTCTGAAAAGGTGGTTTATTTATTTATTTGTTTGTTTGTTTTTGACTGCATTGGGTCTTCATTGCTGCACTCAGATTTCTCTAGTTGCAGTGAGCAGGGTCTACTCTTCATTGTGGTGCATGGGCCTCTCATTGCGGTGGCTTCTCTTGTTGCGGAGCACAGGCTCTAGGCGCGCGGGCTTCAGTAGTTCTGGCACGCGGTCTCTAGAGCACAGGCTCAGTAGTTGTGGCGCACAGGCTTAAATGCTCTGCGGCATGTGGGATCTTCCCGGACCAGGGCTCGAACCCACGTTCCCTGCATTGGCAGGCGGATTCTTAACCACTGCGCCACCAGGGAAGTCCCTGAAAAGATGTTTTAACGCAGATGGTTAATCAGTAAGCAAAAGAGTGGTTCACATTTCAAACCAAGATTTATTCAACAGACTCCAACTCAAAAGACCTGGATCCCAGCTATGCCAATTACTATTCATTGAGTAAGACTCACTCTTACCCCAATTAAATTACCCCTCCGTGAAATGAGGACAATAATATCTACCTCAGAAATTATTATGATGAGGAGAAGCATAAAAAAAATGTAATAAAAATAGAGAACAACAAAGTTGGTGTATGTTAATAAAACCACATCAAGAATTAAAATAAATGTGAATAGTCTAAGCATGCCAATTAAAAGACAGAGATTATCATAGTGATTTGCAAAAAGCAAAATCCAAATATATCCTCTATACAAGAAATGCACTTTCTTTGCGATATTATTGACATACAACATTATATTAGTTTCAGGTGTTCAATATAACGATTAGGTATTTGTGTATATTGTGAAATGATCACCAATAAGCTACTTAACGAAATGCACTTTAAATATAAACATATAATGATATATTTAAGTTAAAAGTAAAGGGAAGGAAAGATATATACATGCAAATTCTATCTAACTTATGAACGTCAGACCAACCTTATAAATGACAAGCTCAAAGTGCCTAACTTAAATATTAAGAAACCTGACATTACATGTTTTCAGGAAAATCCACCAATGAACACAGATGAGGGTAAACATCTAACAGGTTGTGGGCCCTCTTCTCTAAAAGCAAAAGGTACTCTTCCAAAGTTAGAGCAAAATCCAATAGATTTTCTGAGAGCACATATACAGAAAAAAGTCCACTTAGGTGACTGGTAAATATAGCTATAAGAATACAGCATATAATACTGTACTACAAATATGTGCATAATTAGAGATAAGCAACCCATTTAAAAACATATTCTCTAAAAAAGATGGGTAATATCACTTTTTCCTCAATTTTTTACAAGCAAAGTACTATTTAACTCAAAAGTAAAACAACATTATAATGATACTATTCTTTACTCCAAAAGTATACTTTATTAATAAGAGTTAATAAAACCTGTTATCAGAATAAAGGCTTTTTAAAATTTTGTATGTCAGTGTCTTTGTACCTCAGCCCAAGATAGAGTAACAAATACTGGATTTATCCCCTCATCCAAAAACAACCAAAAAAACAGACAAAATACATGAATCAGTGGTTTTCCAGACACTGGACATCAGGCAGTGAAAGACAATGATCTCTAACACATGGGAAGCAAATGAAATGAGCCCCTTCAAGTGTCACATCTTACTGCCTTGAGGGTTTCAAGGCCACAACCCAAGGAAGGAGAACCAAATGGACCCAGGCAAGCTTCCTAAGTTAAGGGAGGAGGCAGAACTGAGAGTCTAGGAAGATCAATGCCACTAAAGTGAACAGGACGGAGTTCCAAACAGAAAAGAATTCCACAGAGAAATAATTCCAGAAATCTATAAAGGGAATCCCTTAGTATTCACCAGAGTACAGATCAGCACATAAGTATGAGAAAACTACCCAAGGCCAGGGAAAAAAAAAAAAAAAAATTTTTTTTTAATTGAAAAAATTAGAACACAGCACATGTTCACATATAGAACCTAGAACAGTCATTTCCATCAGCCAGCCTGCAAAAACTCATAATTCATGAGATATTAGGTACTTGCCTTGGTAATGGGGAGGGTGTTTCCTTGGTAATGGGAAATAATTAGCCCTAGACTGAGCAATTCTCCTGACCCACCTAACAAACCATAAAGCAAAACTTGAAAGAATCAAACTGTTCCCAAAAAATTAACTACATGCCAAAACAAAGTTCAAAAATATTCGTAAATAGAAAAAATATCAAGCACCTAAAAAGGTAAAATTCACAGTGGCAGGCATCCAATGTCTGGAGTATAAAGAAGCAGAAAAAAACAATCTATGATGAGGACAACAATCAATCAAAAGTGATCCAAAATTAACACAGATGTTAGATTAGCAGAAATAAACATTAAAAGTTATTATAATGGCATTCCATATGTTCAAAAGTTAAGTAGAGATATGGAAGATATTAAAAAGTTGAACTTCTAGGGATTAAACTACAACGTCTGAGATAAAAAATACAATGGATTGGATTAACAGATTAGACAGGGCAAAAGAAAAGATTAGTGAACCTAAAGACATAGAAAGAGAAACTAGCAAAAACAAGACAAGAAAAAAACAGACCACCAAAAATGAAAAGAACAGTAGTGAGCTATGCTTCAAGCAGCTTAATATGCATATAACTAGAGTCCCCAAAAGTAGAGGAAGGTAGAAAAACATATAAAGAAATAATGTTCAGGGACTTCCCTGGCAGTCCAGTGGTTAAGACTCCACACTTCCACTGCAGGGGGCACAGGTTCGATCCCTGGTTGGGGAACTAAGGTCCTGCATGCTGCGCAGCACGGCCAAATAAATAAAAGAAATAATGTTCAAATTTTTTTCTAAATTTGATTAAAATAATAAACCCAAAGTCCAAGAAGCTCAACAAGCCCAAGCACAAAAAACATGAAAACAAAAAACAAAAAAAAACCCCCTACACTGAGACATCATAATCAAACTGCTCAAAAGCAGGGATAAAGAGAAAATGTGAAAAGCAGCCACAGAAAAAGACAGGTCAGAGGAGCCAAAAAAAAAAAAAAAAAAAAAAAAAAAGGATGACAGCAGAGTTCTCCTTGGAAACAATGCAAGCAAGAAGACACTAGTATATCATAAAGTACTAGAATCCTTAGAATCTTTCAAAAACAAAGGCAAAAAAAAGCAAAATAAAGACATTTTCAGACATACCAAAAAAAAAAAAAGAAAGAAAGAATCCATCACTAGCAAACCTGCACTATAAGATATATTAAAGGAAGTCATTCAGGCATAAGGTGGAAACATGGGCCTACACAAAGGAACAAAACACTGGAAATTGTAACTAGATGAGTATGATTTTTTAATTATCATTTAAATCACTATTAGAAATTATTGATTGTTTAAATAAAAATAACAACAATGTATTCATGAGTTTATGATATATGTGAAAATAAAATGTATGACAACAGTAAGATAAAAGCTGGGAGAGGAAAAACAGGAACAAACTATTAGAAGATTCTTATACTATACATAAAGTAGTATAATATAACTGAAGGTAGACTGTGATAAGTTAAAGATATACTGTACACTATAAGCCATAAGGCAATCAATAAAATAACAATGACAAGCTAATCAACCAACAAAGGAGATAAATGGAAACATAAAAAATAATTTGAAAGGAGGAAAAAAGCAAACAAAGGGTAGATGGGATAAATAGGAAATAAACAGCAAGATGATAGACTTAAATCTAACCATATCAATAAGCATATCAAATGTGGTCAAAATACCACTGTCAGAGATTATCAAATTGGATAAAAAAAGATAGGCCCAACAAATCAACTGCCTACAAGAAATGGACTTTAAATAAAAAGACACAAATAGTTTAAAAGAAAAACATTCTTTGTTTTTTGGGTTTTGGTTTCTGAGGTTTTTTGGCCATGCCACACAGCTTGCGGGATCTTGGTTTCCTGACCAGGATCGAACCCATGCCCCTGCAGTGGAAGCTCAGAGTCCTAACCACTGGAGCACCAGGGAATTCCCAAGAAAAAATATTTTTAAAAATAGATACCATCCGTGGAGAAATTGTCTTCCACAAAACTGTCCCTAGTGCCAAAAAGGTTGGGGACCGGTGATACAGAGGACATATCACTGAAATTAAGAACCACATGGGAAAAAAAAAAAGAAACAGAAAAATCAATAAAATCAAAAGCTGGTTGCTTAAAAAGAGCAACAAAAGTGACACAGGAATGAAAAAGACAATATCATTATATATTCTACAGACACTGATAGAACAATAAAATATTACAAGCAACCTTTTGCCCATAAATTCAACAACTTAAATGAAATGGTCAAATTCCTTGAAAGAGTGAAACTGCCAAAGCTCACACAAAAACATAACCTGAATAAGTAGTACATCATTAAAGAAATTGAATTTGTACTTAAAAACCTTCCAACAATAAATACTCCAAACTTAGATTGCTTCACTGCCAATCTCTGCCCAACATTTAAGGGAGAAATATATTATATTCTACACAAAATCTTAAAAAAATTCAGAAGAGGTGGGAACCCTTCCAAACTCATTTTAGGAAAGTAGCGTTACCCTAATACCAAAATTAGACAAAGATATTGCAAAAGAAAACTATAGTTCAATATCCCTCTTGAACACAGATACAAAAATCCTCATATCAAAATACTAACAACTCGAATCCAGCAATATATAAAAAGGGTAATACATCATGACCAAGTAGAGTTTATCCCAGGATGCAAGACTGGTTCAATACTCAAAAAATTACTTAATGTAATTCACCATACCTACAGATTAAAAAGAAAAATCACACAATTACCTCAGTAGATGCAGAAAAAACATTTGACAAAATCCAGTAACCCATTGCTGATAATTGGGGGAAAAAAAACCAAAACCTCTCAGCAAACTAGGAATAGAAATTACTCAATTGGATAAAGAGCATCTACAAAAAACCTACAGCTAATATCATACTTAATGATAAAAGACTTATTTTCCCCTAGCATCAGGAACAAGACAAGGATATCTACATTCACCACTTCTGCTCAACACTGTACTGGAGGTTGTGCCCCATGCAATCAGGAAGGGAGGGAGGGAAGGAGAGAGAGAGAAAAAGAAAAAGAAAAAAGAAAAGAAAAGAAAAGAAAGAAAGAAAGAAAGGAGAGAGGGAGGGAGGAAGAAATACAGAGAGAGAGAAAGAAAGGGAGGGAGTGAGAAAGGAAAGGCACTAAGATTTGAAAGGAAGAAGTAAAACAATCTTTATTCACAGTCAACATGCTCAACTACATAGAAAACCTAATGGAATCCATCAAAAGCTACTAGAACAAATAAGTTTAGTGAGGTTGCAAGATGTAAGATCAATACACAAACCTCAACCTGAATATGAATGTTCGTAACAGCTAAATTTGTAATAGCCAAAAACTGGAAGCTACTCAAATGTTCATCACCAGATGAACAGATATACAAATTGTGTTATATCCTTACAGTGGAATATTACTTAGCAATAAAGGAATGAACTACTGACACACAACAACATGAATGAATCTAAAATAGTTACACTGAGTGAAGGACACCAGATCAAATATATGTGTGTGTATATATATCCACACCAGACTGACTTAATTTGTCCTGCCTTTGAGGATGATTTGTAAGAAGTTGAATTATCGATAATAGAATGTTTTGGGTGCTCTGATAAACATGAGAACAAAGTAAGAAAAATGGAAATGGGAAAAGGTGTTTTCCTATCATTGAAGCAATAATGCATTAACTTTTGAATAATTCAGGGTTAAAAGGTAAAAACAAGATGCTGAAGTTCTCACTGAGAAAGGCTAGAATTCTTATGCACTGTTATTTTCCTGATGACTATCTAAAAATGGTGCCGATTTAGGTTTTCGGAAACATTTAAAAAAAAAAAAAAAAGCCACCATATGAGAGTGTTAGTTGGTGAACTATTATTTTACATTTATAAATGTGGTGTTAGCATCACAAAATATAAATATACGCACATACACACACACACACACATATATTCCACTTAAAGCTCTAGAAATGCAAATTAATCTACAGCAACAGAATGTAGATCATACGCACATACACACACACACACACACACACACACACACACATATTCCACTTACATAAAGCTCTAGAAATGCAAATTAATCTACAGCAACAGAATGTAGATCAGTGGTTGCTGGGGGAAGAGGCACAGAAAAAAGGCAGAAGGTAGGGACTACCTTGCAGGTGGTTGCTATGTTTACTATCTTGATTGTGGTGATAGTTTTACAGGTGTGTGTGTGTGTGTGTGTGTATGTGTGTGTGTGTGTGTATATATATATATGTATATATAGATATATATAGAAACTTAATGTACTTTAAATGTGTGCAACTTATTATAAATCAATTATGCCTCAATCAAGCTATTCCAAAAAATGCCTTCAAAATCATATGCAATTGCCTTGGTCAGGCATTCCAATCCAATGCTTTGATAAAAGGCTTTGCTTTTTAACAGTTCTATCACCAGTATAATGGAATATTAATATAGCGTGTCAATGTTTCATAGTCCTTGGCAATCAATCACATAAAATTGGAATAATACCATTCTATTTATGTTTCGAGTCTCATTTAGTTAAAAGAAAAATTGAAGTAGGCAGGTCAAATACTGTCCCCATTTTACATGTGAGAAAAACTACAGCCTAGGAAAATTAAGTGATTTACCCAAGGACTAAAAGATAACAAATGCTGGGAAGTGAGACCAAAACATGGCCTCATAGACAGTTATGTTCTCACAAATTCTAAACTGAAAATTAGCAAGACCAACTTCAAAGGTCCCTGGTCAAAAAATGAGTGTTCTCTAGAGATGACTGATAAGCTACCTGGAGTTTTGTGATAATGAAAATATCACTGTGAATAAATCAGAACTATAATATTCTTGCCAACCAGCATTCTAGGAAATTCTTTCCACTATTACAGGTTAGATTTCCTGAGATTCTTTAAAGAATATATTCCAGGACTTCCCTGGTGGTGCAGTGGTTAAGAATCCGCCTGCCAATGCAGGGGACATGGGTTCGAGCCCTGGTCCAGGAAGACTCCTCATGCCACGGAGCAACTAAGCCCGTGCGCCACAACTACTGAGCCTGCACTCTACAGCCCAGGAGCCACAACTACTGAGCCCACATGCTGCAACTACTGAAGCCCGTGCGCCTAGAGCCTGTGCTCCGCAACAAGAGAAGCCACCGCAATGAGAAGCCCGTGCACTGCAATGAACAGTAGCCCCCGCTTACCGCAACTAGAGAAAGCCCATGTGCAGCAACGAAGACCTAATGCAGCCAAAAATAAATAAATAAATAAATGTGGGGGGTTTTTAAGTTTAAAAAAAAAAAAGAATATATTCCATTAATTGTCCCCATCTCTCCCAATAAAATCACCTACAAGCAGGATTATCTCTACCTGAGCAATGGGCAAGGCTTAAAATTCCCTTAAGAAATCAAAACCCCAAATCTAGGCTTCATGCAAGTTTGGGGTTCAAATTTACATTACTCATGTGGCACTGGAACTCCCCAAACTAAAAATTAATTTTTAAAACTGGCACTGGGCCAATGATGTCTGTGATGGCTTAGAAAACAGCTCCCAATCTCCTTCCAGGTAAAACTCAAATTTCTTGTAAAATTTTCCTTAAAGAATTTTTCTAGAAATGCAAATTAAAAACTTAATAGACAAACTGGACAGTGGATTAGACAGAACTGAAGAAGGAATTACCTAGAAGACAGATCTGAGGAAATCACCCCCAATTCAGGGAAAAAAAAAAAAAGATAAATGGATAGAAAATGAGTGAGCTCTATTTAGAAAACAGAATGAGAAGATCCAACAAATATGTTATAGTAGCATAGTATCCAAAACAGAAGATAAAGAATGGGAGAGAGTTGAAATTCAAAGAGACAATGGCTGAGAATTTTCAGAACTGATGAGAGACACAAATCCTCATCTAGAATCAGCTCAACAAATGAAGCCACACCTAGACACATCAAACTGAAAGTACAGATCACCAAAAAGTAAACCTTAAAAGTAATTAATAAAGTCAGATTACTTACAAAAGGACAATTAGATGGAATATAACTTCTCAACAACAGAGACCAGAAGACAACAGAAAAGTACCTTCAAAGTGTAAGGGAAAACAAATGTCAACTAAAATTCTTAACCCAGTTAAAATATTATTTGAGAGTGAGGCTGAAAACTACTCTAGTACTTGATTACATCATGTTCTTTCAAGCCTGTGAAGCTTTATGTTTTCTGTTCCTTCTATCCATAATGTCCTCCTTTAACTCCCAATCTCCTTCCAAATCAAATGCAAGTTCTGTGTAAAGTTTTCTTCAGCTTTCACTAGTATGCAGTATCAACAGAGACCACAGAGGCTAAGAACACAAGATTTGGATATGCACAGAAATGGGTGTGAATAACAGCTGTGTGACTTTGGTCATGTTGCCTCCCTGAGACTATATTTTACTTATGTAGATGATAATATCAACCCCTAAGGCTTGTTAAGAATGTTAAATTAGATATATGTAAATTCCTGACCTACAATAAAACTCATTAATAAGAAAATGTACAGATTAGCTATTAGAAGAGACTTCAGAATATTGCTTGATCAACATTAAAAAAATAGCATTTGAAAATTTTTATAATATAAAATATTGAGAAAAAGCAATAAACAAGGAATTAGAAAAAGTAATTTTTTAAATGATATCATTTATAGTAGAAACAAAAAGAAGGTATCGGGGAACAAATTTAACAAAAGATACACAATTTATGGAGGAAATTACTTTATTGATAGAAAAAACAATTTACACTACTCTCACGGTTAGGAAGATTTAATACTACAAAGATGACAACGTGTGTTTTCTACTGAAAAGAATTCCACTGCATGATTAAACAACAGTTTAATTGTTTCTATATTTTCTATATTTTCTCATTATTTCTATATTTTTCCTATTTCAAATAGTATTATAATGAATATCCTTGTAGAGACTCCTTCTGCAATGTCCTCAAATTTAGCATGATTCCAAAAAATAACTAACAGAATTTTCCACAGAACTTGACAAGCTGACCCTGAAATTCAAGTGAAAAAGCTAGGGACCAAGTATAGCCAAGATTCTTTTGAAGAATTATAAGGGAAATCCTGCCATATTGAGATATATTCTAATGTTATAATAATTAAAATAGTATGATATTGTTGCAAGAGACATATCAATACAACAGAGAGCTTAGGACATATACAGGAAACTGATACATGACAGAGGTGGCACAAAAATCAATGAAGAAAAAAATGGCTGTTTAATAAATGGTGCTAGATGTTTACAGTACCCAAGACATGGAAGCAACCTAAACATCCATTGACAGATGAATGGATAAAGAAGATGTGGTACATATACACAATGGAATATTACTCAGCCATTAAAAAGAATGAAATAATGAAATAATTCCATTAGCAGCAACATGGATGGACCTGGAGATTATCATACTAAGTGAAGTAAGTCAGACACAGAAAGACAAATATCATATGATATCACTTATATACAGAATCTAAAAAAAAAAAAAAATGGTACAGATGAACTTATTAACAAAAAAGAAACAGACTCACAGACTTAGAGAATGAACTTACGGTTACTGGGGGGAAAGGATGGGGGGGAGGGACAGACTGAGAGTTTGGGATTAAAATGTACACACTGCTATATTTAAAATAGATAACCAAGAAGGACCTACTGTAAAAAAAATTTTTTTTAATTAAAAAAAATTTTTTTTAAATAAATAAACGGTGCTAGAATAACTGGATCCTCATATTGAAAAAGATAAAATTAGATCTCAATCTCACATTATATGTAAAAATAAATTCCAAATGGACTAAAGACCTAAATATGAAATACAAAATGTTAAATCTTTCAGAAGAAAACTTATAAGCATTTTTTTAAACCAAGGTAGAGAGGATTGCTTTAAAAAGACAAATAGGACTTCCCTGGTGGCAGAGTGGTTAAGAATCCACCTGCCAATGCAGGGGACACAGGTTCAATCCCTGGTCCGGGAAGATCCCACATGCCACGGAGCAACGAAGCCCGTGCGCCACAACTACTGAGCCTGCGCTCTAGAGTCCGTGAGCCACAACTACTGAGCCCACACACTGCAACTACTGAGCCCGCGTGCTGCAACTACTGAAGCCCGCGCGCCTAGAGCCCGTGCTCTGCAACAAGAGAAGCCTGCACACCACTACAAAGAGTAGCCCCCGCTCGCCACAACCAGAGAAAGCCCACATGCAGCAACGAAGACCCAACGCAGCCAAAAAATATATAAATATTAAAAAAAACACAAATAATACAAACTACAGTAGTAAAACTAGATTTTTAATTTCAAGTTTTTTTTTTTAATTTCAAGCTTTTTACAACACTATTATATATTACAAGGTAAAAAGACAAGTCACAGGCTAAAACAATGAAATTAGGAATCCAAAGATCAGTATCTAGCATACATTAAGACTCAGTAAAATAAAATTTAAAAACCCAGTAGAAAACAGGCAAAGATGATGACTGATTAAAAAAAAAAAAAAATTTATGAGTGTATGCAAAGGTCAAGAATGGTTGAAAAATCTTTAATAAAAAGAATAAAGCTAAAGGACTATCTGAAATAAAAAAAAAAAAAAAAACAGGCAAAGAATATGAACCAGCAGTTCACAAAAGAAGAAACTAAATGGCCTAAAAACAAATGAAAAGATGTTCAACTTTACCTAGCAGTCAGGAAATGCAAAAATTTTAAATATGCTTATAACCAACAGACTGGCAAAATATTATATATATATATAGATAGATAGATAGATATAGATATACATATATATATATATATCACCAATTTTGGTAAGTAGAAAAACAGGAACTCAAATTCCTGGTGGAAGTGTAATTGGGAGTAAACTGGATAAACCGACAGAAGGCACCTCTTAACTATCTAGTAATGCCGAAGAATAGAATGCACACTCTATGATCCAGTGATTCCTCTCCTAAAAACATTCTGGTGTATCTATACAAGGAGACACATGCAAAGATATTCACTATAGCCCTTTTGGAAACAATGAAAAATGTAAAGCATCTAACTGTCCTTCAGCAAAGAAATAGGTAAGCAAACTATGGTTTAATCATACTAAAGAATGTGTAATAGTAGTTAGAAATGAATGAACTAGTCTATTTTAGCAACACGGTAAATAAAAAAGGCAAGCTGCAAAAGGATTCATATAATGTAAAATAATTTATGTAAAATTTTCACATAAATATTGTTTAAATGTAGTACATTTAAGTAAATGTAAAAAGTAAATATAAAAGTAAAACATGCATGGATATGACACAGGAATTTCAGGATAATGGTAACCCCGAGGGAGGGAAAGAGAAAGGGAGGGAGAAGAGGATGACCTTTATTTTTCTGATTGAAAAAAGCTCTAAGGAAAATATGACGAAAGGTTGACCTCTATTAATCTCAGTGGTGAGTACAAAGGTATTTGTTATATTATTTTTATACTTTTATGTATATTGAAAATGTTTCATAGTTGAAAATAGTTTTAAAGAATTTAATATGAAATAAAAATGATTAGAAAAAAATTACTATTTAACAACACTTCTAAATTGCTCTGTTGTAGTTAAACCTCGTAACTATGAAGATGACTAGAAATTACACTTCCAGCTCAAGGAGAATCTTCTCCACTAAGTAGAATCTGTCTACATTATTTCTAGTAAATTAGCAATGACAAAAAGTACAATGAACACAGAAAAGAGAACAAAGATTTCTTTAACTCTTCTTCCTCCAAGCTCTCAGAACAGGAGTGTTGTGCTCCTTTGTTTGAATTTGTGACTTGAGTTAGATGGATACTGCTGTAGAGAAAATTTCAGATTCATAGGAAAGAAAATTTCACAAGTAATCCATGTAAACACATAGATAACATACTAAAACTCTGAATATGTGCAAAGAGAATATAAATGAAAGAGATAAATATGGCACAGGTCTTCATCATCAAATCTTTATTGAAAGTTTGTTACTTGTAGTGATATAAACTAGAAATGAAAAAAATTGTTAATTCAGAGTATCAAATCCTGCAGTATGGTTTCACACTGTACTTATGCTATAGCAGTGCTGCCTCTACACATAAGCCTCACAGTGAAGATAAAACTCACCACTGGACTTTGCAACATGAGACTTCAAGGACAGGAATACATACAGTGAGCTAAAAAAAATAACAGAGAGGATCCCACTGCAAAGGGATGATAAGGTTGGCAATGTAGGTAGAGGCCACGTTGTGGAAAACACTGACGCCAGGCTAAGGGCGCCAGACTTTAGCTTATAAAAAATGGGAAGCCATTTTTTTTTTTTGGGCTGCGCCAGGTCTCAGTTGCAGCCCGCGGACTGTTAGTTGCAGCATGAGGGGTCTTTTTAGTTGCAGCATGGGGGCTTCTTAGTTGTGGCATGCTTGCGGGATCCAGTTCCCTGACCAGGGATCTAACCCGGGCCCCCTGTATTGGGAGCACGGAGTCTTACCCACTGGACCACCAGGAAGCTATTCTAAGCAAAGTAGTGACATATGTAAAGCAGAATTTTATATGAGTGAAGGTTAGACTCAACTGTGAAATTATTACAGGCAGGAAAACAGTAAATTATCATGGAATAGGTTATGATGTGATGAAGGCTTGACCTAAGGTAACAGGAGAGAATGAAAAGAACAAATCTAAGAGAAAACAAAAGAACAGGTCTTGGTACCAAGCATGCAAGGAGAGGGAAAGGGAAGAATCAATAATGACACAAGAAGACACTATTAGATATCTACCCAAAATCCATTCCTCTGTTTTTCCCCAGATATGAGACAACAAAGACCAAATGTAAACAAACTAAGTGATGGAACAAAAGTTTATAAAAAGCCTTGGTCCCCAATAACACTAATAAGCTGCTGAACTAGTCCTGAGATGCAAAACAGTAAATCTCTTCAAGGTTTAAGCCACTAGTAGCTGGGATTTCTGACTGGGGGAGAAATAATACAAATTTAAAAAGAAACAAAGGGAATTCCCCAGCGGTCCAATGGTTAGGACTGTGCTTTCATGGCCAGAGGCCCAAGTTCAATCCCTTGTCAGGGAACTAAGATCCCGCAAGCCTCACAGCACAGCCAAAAAAACTAAAATAAAATAATACATAAATAAATAAATAAATAGGAAAAGAAAAGGAAAATCTACATGGAAGTATTTTGGAGAGCGATATAACTGATTCAATTTTAGACATGCTGACATTAAGGTAATGGGAGGGTATTCAAGTGGACAAAAGTTCCCAAACTGGTATGACTCAAAATAATAGCTTCCTAGATTTAACCAATGAAACTTAGATTATTCAAAGTTACAGATTTCTTTACTATAGGATTTCTTTAAGATGTTACACATTGCAGATAGTCAAAAAGATACAACGTGAAGTGTTTCCCAAATTTGCTTGGTCACAGTACACCCCTCTGTAGTAGAAAATCTCTGTAAAACATGTCTAGAGAAATAGATAAAGTATAGCTGATCCTTGAAACTTTAAGAATAGAGTATTCTAGGGACTTCCCTGGTGGTCCAGTGGTAAAGAATCTGCCTTCCAATGTGGGGGACGTGGGTTCGATCCCTGGTCCGGGAACTAGGCCCGCACATCACAACTACTGAGCTCGCGCACTGCAACAGGAGAGCCCACATGCTGAAAACTACAGAGCCCATGGGCCCTGGAGCCCGTGCGCCACAACTAGAGAGAGCAAATCCACATGCCACAACTAGAGAGAAGCCCGCACGTCAACAAAGAGCCCAGGCCACAATGAAGGATCCCACGTGCCGCAGCTGAGACCAGACTCAGCCAAATTAATTAATTAATTAAAAAGAATAGAGTATTCTACAAAGAACTCACTAATACATGAAAAGATAATACAATTAGAATATCACCATTTTGCAGCCCCTAATAAAATAATAGATCTAGACAATGATAATCGATAGCTGCAAAAATCTTTAACATGACCGGGAACTTCATGACAAATGGATTGGGCTGACAAACCTGAACCCACTGATCAACCTAACATTTACTAAAGAATAGACAAGGAGACATTCTGTGGCTCCAGCTATGATTCAACAGGAAGTATAAAACACCATGATAAAGTTTTCTTGCCCCCTCCCCAAAAAAAGAGAACCTAAAATTTGATCAAGACTCTAGATCCAACTACTAGTTTACAAGAAATAATGGGCAGAAGAACAAGTTAAATATCACAGAGATGCAATCAGTAAAACCCAGAATGTCGGTTTCTTTAACTAATAAATTGCAAAGAAGGAAAAAAGAAGGGGGAGGGGGAGACTATAAATTAAGATTCTTAAGAGAAATAAAAACCAAATACAACATTAGGACATTGTTTGCATCCTACTCCTAAATTAACCCTAAGAAATCATTTATGAGACAAGTGGGAAAATCTGAACACTCACTTGCTATTTGAAGACATTAAAAAATCACTGTGAATATTTTAGGTACTATAATTGTGGTAACAGTACTGTAATTCTTTTAATTGTGATAAAATACACATAACATAAAATTTATTATTTAACCATTTTTAAGTGGTATTAAGAACATTCACATTGTTGTGCAACCATCACCACCATCCAACTCAAGAACAGTTTTATCTTCCCAAACTGAAACTCTACCCATTAAACAATAACTTTCCATTCCCCCTTCCCCCCAGCCCCTGACAACCACCATTCTACTTTCTGTCTCTGTGAATGAGACTATTGCAGGTACTTCATATAAACAGAATCATACGACATTTGTCTTATTGTGTCAGGCTTATTTCACATAGCATAAGGTTTTTAAGGTTCATCCATTTTGTAGTATGTGTCTGAATTTCATTTCTTGTAAAGGCTGAATAATATTCCATCTTATGAATATGCCACATTTTATTTATCCATTCATCTGTCAGTGGACATTTGGGTTCAGTTTTATTTTTCAGGGTTCATATCTCTTTACTGAGATACATACTTAAACATTTATAAACTGAATTATAAGATACCTGAGATTTGCTTCAAAATAGATAAAAAAGATATCACTTTTCACTTATCAGGTTAACAAAGATCAGAAAAACTGGTAACACCATATACATTGGCCAAGATGTGTGGAAACATGCTCTTTCAAACACTGTTGGTGGGAGTGTAAATTAATCTCTTTGGAGGGCTCTATCAAAGTTTAAAATGCACATTTCCATTAACCAAGATATAATATAACTTCTGATAATTTATCCTCACACATATACTCACACACATACACAAAGAAGTGTATACAAGAATACTGACTACAACAAAGCCTATATTAAGCCCAAGACTGGAAACAATTTACATGTCTATCACTAGGGAACTGACTGAATAAACTACAGTAAAATACAAAAATATGAAAATGCAATAGAATACAATTTAACTTTAAAAAAGAAAATAAAATGGTTCTATGTGTACTAATAAGAGACAGAATCCAATAAGTACGTTCACAGGAAAAAAGCAAGAAGATTCAGAAGAGTATAACACTGTTCAACCAGACATTCACTGCTTTGATTTCTGGCATTGCCACACACCAAATAACCTAAAAACTTCCTACAACAAAACATCTAGAAATGCTGAGTAAATTATAACTAAAATCTTTTAAATGTATAACTAAGCTCAAAAGTAAGGGAAATCTCTCACTGAGGTGTGGGATGGAGGAAAGAGGAACCTTTACTTTTTACTTTTCCACCTATTTTTATGTTATAACCAATAAGTATTACTTTTGAAATTAAAAAAGAAATCATTCCTGAAGTACGCTGAAAAAAGATGCTATAAATTTAATAATCCATGCCACTCCCTGAATAACTAAAGCAATGTAATCTCAGGGCAAATTTTCAGGTATAACAGCTACTATTTTATCCAATTTAATTCAACATTTACTACTAAGTACAAGAGCCTTTGAATAATAATAGCAAGATGAGGTTCCTACTTTTTAAGGAGTTTAGAATCTGTGAGGAAGAATAAGGAGGCAAAAGAAATCAATAATACACGATAGAACATGAAAATGGTCATCCTCTGCATCAAAATTTGAAAACTAAATGTTTAAAATCCCAATTTCTGGTTCGTAACATCAGAGCCCCAAACCAGTCTGACATTAGTTTAGATTTTCCATTACTTTTTTTTTTTTATTACGTTTTTTGAACTCATCCATCCATTAATCATTTGTGACAATGACTGTACTTACATTAGTGGCAAAATACAATTATTAATACATAGTTTCTATAGGCTTTGTGATCTCTTCCCACAAATGAATTCTCAGTTGTTTTCTTCCTTTGATTCGTATACCTGTTAATAGGTCACATTTATTATATCAGTACTACTAATCAAAAATAACTGAATTCCCTGGTGGCACAGTGGTTAAGAATCTGCCTGCCAATGCAGGGGACACTGCAGGTTCGAGCCCTGGTCCGGGAAGATCCCACATGCCGCGGAGCAACTAAGCCCGTGTGCCACAACTACTGAGCCTGCGCTCTAGAGCCCGTGCGCCACAACTACTGAGCCTGTGCTCTAGAGCCCACGAGCCACAACTACTGAGCCCATGTGCCACAACTATTGAAGCCCGCATGCCTAGAGCCCGTGCTCCGCAACGAGAAGCCACCGCAATGAGAAGCCCGCACACTGCAACCAAGAGTAGCCCCCACTCGCTGCAACTAGAGAAAGCCCGTGTGCAGCAACAAAGACCCAACACAGCCAAAAATAAATCAATTAATTAAAAAAAAAAAAAAAGGGAATGCTACTTGTAGAGGCAATAGAGAGAAGTGCTGAACTGTCAGGCTCTGGAGCCAGCATGCCTAGCCAGCTACCTGTGTAATCCTGAGCAAGTTTCCTAAAACTCTGTGCCCCACTTTCCTCTTCTGTACAAGGGGGATAATAACAGTAACAATCTCAGAGTTATTGATTAAATGAGTTAATGTAAAGCAGATTTTAATATTTGACCACTATTTTCCAAATAGATGAATAAAAATCCAAAATTTTAATAGCACTCTGTTGTTGAGGCTGGTGTGAAACAGAGAGTCACATGCTCTGCTTACTCCTAAGCCTTATGGGGGGCAATCTGGAAATCCCACTTTGAGAAATTTATCCCACTGATATTCTTGCACAGGTAGGCAAAGAGAGGTATACCATTTTTTTATTTCATACTGAAACCGAAATGTCCATCAAAAGTGATGACTAAATAAAGAATGGCAAATTTATGACATGAAACACTATGCAGATTTTTTTTTTTTTTAAATAGAGTGAATACACTGATTTACTGACATGGAAAGATCTCAAATAAGTGAAAAATTCAAGATGTATACAACAGTGCATATGATAGGTTATCTTTTGCATAAAAAGAGACTGAAAAATCAAAATACATATTCATCCTTGTTTCTTTTTGCACGAAGAGAAACTAGTAATGGTGTGAAGAAACTGGGCAGATGGGAGACAGGATGGGAGGGAAACTTCAAACTGTGTATCTTTTTATTTTTTTGCTTTTTTAGCTACATAAATATTTTACCTATTCAATTGTCAATTTTTACAGTATTTTTAAGTGTCAGGCATACGTTTTAAGCTGGCAAATGTTAGCTGCAATTATTAATATTGTTATTAGCAATAGCAGTATTATAAGTATTATTATCATTAACAAATAGCCCCTTTCTGAAGCTTTTTTCTTACTCCCTCTGCACAGAGCCTCCTCTAACTCCCAGACTATTTAAGGAATTTATCATTTTCTACTCTAGTGTAAGCGGCTTAAGGGGTAGGTCAATGTCTTGTTCATTTTTAATATCCTAGGAGCCTTGCTTGTACCTAGTCGATACAAATATTCTGGAATAACAGTAACCTACAAGTACTCCAAAGAAAACAGTGACTATTTCTAACGGGATTATACTCTATCATTAATTATAAGACCTGAAAATTGAAAAACTTGAATAACTGGATTTGCTAACATTCTTTCGGCTACTGCCCAACCAAAATCTCCTCTCTTTGACTAAGTTTTTTCTTTTCCCGGGACTTCCCCAGACACTGACATCATGTCCCAAGCCAAGACACAACATGTACCAACTCTTTAACTCACTGCAATCTCTGAAATGTCTTTTGTCCTAAACCCCAACACCCTGGTACATCATTCCTATCGAAAAAGATTTGAGTGTTTCCTTTTAGATAGAGGTTCACACATTAGTCAGTGTATAAAGTGCCCTTTTAACTGGAGAAGACCTAACACTTGATTCCTAATTCACTCAGTGTTTTGTGTGTGCTGGTATGGAAGGTATTCTATAATTGACTGCTCGCTCAGTAAGCTCAATTCTAGATGTCATTCCAGAACACCAAATACTCCACTGACAGCTCAACAGTCACTTTTCATACAGGCCCCTCCCCTTCCCTCCTCCCTCAACCCCCATCAGCTCAAGAGCTCCTTCCCTCATACTGACACACTGACAGTTCAGAAGTCCCTTTCCACAAGCTGTCCTCCCCTGCAGCTGCAAGACCACCTCCCCGAGTCGCATCATCCAGCGACCCAATTCGGTCCCCAATATCATCCCTCTCCCAGCCAATCCGAATCACATCATCAGTCTCTTCCCAAGAAACAGGCAGCTTTAAAGCCTTTCCCAACAAGTACGCAACTGACAGCTCGACACCAGATTCCCCAAGTATCCTATGCTCTTCTCTCCGCTCCTACCCCACGCACTGGCTCTTTTCTCTCAATCACTCGTTCGCCCTGGCTTCCCTGAAAATTCACAGCCTTGTTCCCTAAATATGCTCTCCGCTCTCCCCTCCTCCCCATCCCCTTCACCGCTGACAGCTCAGTCACTTCCATCCCCATGTGGCTGCAACCTCCTGCCCCACTCCTTTCCCTTGACAGCTCTGGGTCGGCTCCAAGCTCCCCCTCCCCAAGGCCTCCCCAGACCTCGGCCTGGGCCTCCCGCGGTGCCCCCCGCCCCGGAGGACAGCTCCACTCACCCACTCTCCCGCATCACGTTGCTGTCCCCGCAGTCGCAGGCACCGCCGGCCTGGCTGCGGAACATGTTGAAGTCGTGTCCGGTGTGGTCACCCTGGTGGAAGCACTCGGCGCACAGCGACATGCAGGGAGAGATGCCGCACGTCCGGCAGCGGTAGGCCACGAAGTTGGCTGTCCAGACCAGGCCGCAGAGCGCCGCGGGGTCGTAGGCCCGCACCGCCGCGCAGAACTCGTCGTAGCCTCCGCCGCCCGCCAGAAGGCACTTACACCATTCCAGGGCCTCCTCCTCGGCCGCCCCCGGACCGCCCCCGCCGCCGGCCGCCGCCGCCTCCTCGCCGTCCGCAGCCGCAGCCAGCGGCCGCTCGGCGCTCAGCACCCGCTCCAGCAGCGCCTGCAGCTCCTCGGCACCTGCGCGGTTGTCCGGCCGGCTGAGGGCCGCCTTCAGGTGCGCGGCGGTGGCCGCCTTGTCGAGGGCCAGCCCGGGCGCGGGCATCTCGGCTTGGGGTGGCTGCGGACCCCCGACGGCCGCCGCTGCCGCCGCCGCCGCCGCCATGATGAGAGCTCAGAATTTGGAGAGTCCAGGGCCGGCGGCTCCTCCTGGGAGGGTGGGGGAATTGGCTGCTGCGATTGCTCGGCCCTCCCAACTCTCGCGATACCCCGGGGCTGCGCGCACCTCTGCCTGTGTCCCCGCCCCTGCACACGCCCCCTCGCGCTGGGGTGCCTGCTTCCCGACCCTCTCGCCTGGGGCGGACCTCCAGTTTCTTCCTCCGACCTCTTGGCTCTCAACTACAATTGAGAGCCACTAAAATAAGGGACCCGACTTTAAAATTATTTAATATGGAAAATCTTTAATATGGACCATTTTTCCTCTATTTACCTGGGCTACTGGAATACAGACAGCATCTTTCAGCTGTTTTTTAGGCATCTGCATTTCGTTCTGAGATGTAGATCCCCACTGTTATCAAACCCTTAATTACGATTGAATTACTATTATTATTGAAAAACCCTCCTAATTTTTCGCCGTGTATCAATTCTTACTCGCACACTATTACCAGTTTAATCTTCTAAAGTACATTTTTTAGAGGATTAAAATATATTCTTACTATCACTCTCCTGTTCAAAATCTTTAGTGGAAACAAAAGTCAAAAACTCCTTGAATCTTATCTTAATGCCCACCACCAACCTATCTTTCTATCATTATCTCCTGTGCTACTCTAAGTTTGCCATTTGAAAGAGACCAATGGGACTCTTCAGTGCTTTCTGAAAGATGCTTTATGCCTGTAGTCTTTATTGTTCCTAGTCCCACCCCTACTCCACCCCATACAGTCGCCTCACACTCCTGTTCTAGCAATGTCTGCGCATTTCATTTCCCTTCTTCAAAAATGGCTCTGAGTTGCTCCGTGGGTCGGTGGCCTATAGCTCGGTTCTCGGCTCTCATGTTCGGAGGTGGGAGGGACACGGGACAGGCCCGCACACCTGAGCTGCCCGGAGAGGATCCCCGCACCCAGTAGGAGAAGGAGGAGACTAAGCAGGGAAAAGGACTCATAGCTTCTGATGCGAGTCACGTGCTGGAAGCTGCCCTGGAGCAGATGGACGGGATCATTGCAGGCACTAACACAGGGGTGGATATTAGCTATGGTACCTGTGAGCCTGCACTGGCATCCGCGGCTTCCTACATGAACCCCTTCCCGGTGCTCCATCTCGTCGAGGACTTGAGGCTGGCCCTGGAGATGCTGGAGCATTCTCAGGAAGAGAGCAGCCCTCCTGAGCCAGATCCCAGGCCCCACAGCTGCCTACATAAAGGGGTGGTTCGAGGAGAGCTGGCTGCTGCTTTCCGGCTCACTTTACACCTGGCATGGGCGCCGATCCCTCCCTCCAGTGCTGCTAAGTACTACTGACTCAGGCTGCAGTGTTTACAGAAAACTTTATGAAGCTTCAAGAAAATGATAGGTCCATAATTCCTCAGTCTGAAACCGTTAATTCCTCAGTAGGAAACCCTTGGGTCCACGTGCATTTTAGAACTCAGAGCTTATTAAACTTTAGAAAGGTGAGACAGTGCATGTGTACTGTACTGTATGTACCATCTCTAGCAGATACAGGGCAGGAAACACGTGAACATTTCTTCAGCAAAACTTGTGAATATCTGCATGAAGTGGGATAAACAAAGACTACAAATACATAATTTACAGTGACTATGTATTTTTACCTTGTATAGATGTGCCTGAATTTATGAAACCATTTCTCTAATATTGAATTGAAATTATTTTTAATCTTTCACTAATAATATGGCATTGCTGCACACACACACACCAAAAAAATGGCTCTGAACTTATTTGATGATACAACTTTTTGCTTTCGCTATAAAAACCTCATCCCCACCGCACTACTAATTGGTAAATTTCTTGAGGGCAAAAAATGAATCTTCTTCATCATTGCCCATAAGTGTTCAAATATTTGCCTGATTACTGTTGTTAAATGGAATGTAATTACAATAGATAATTTTTGTTGCATATTTATTATGTGCCCCATTCTTTATATATGTTATTTATTTTAACTCTCTCAATAATCCTATGAAGTAAGGAAACTAAAACTTACAGAGGTGGTTTATGTGTCCCAAAAACACACAACTGGCAATCAAATGAGATGTGACTAGAACCCAGGTCCATCTGAATCCAAAGTCCTGCTCTTCCTACCACATCAATGCTTCCCAAACCTACCTGATCCTAAGACTCACCTTAAGTTCTTACAAAAACAAATTCCAGGGACCCACCCCAGACCCAAGGTATCAAAATCTCCAGAGGTTACACTGCCCTATCTAACAGAATCTGAATCTTGAAAAAGATTATCATTAATGATCTTTCCAGAACTAAAAATCTACAGCTTTTTAAGTTTCTATAGCTCACCTCCAGAGAGCTGGGTGTATTATTAAAAGTAACTTAGTAACACATGGCAGAGGACAACCAAGAATGAAAAAAACTGTAGGAGAAGCGATCCAAGGAAGTAGAATGAGTATTTCCAATCCATAACCAGTGATGTAAATGAACCTAACATAACAAAAACATACTATATCACATGTCTAGACTCTCTGCATTAGTAAAGCATTTCACAATCATCATTTAACAGTGATAAATAATTCAAAAATTGCTCAATAATTCTCTTTATGAATCACCAAATTATAAACCAAATAAAATCCAGGAGCATTTCAAACTAAGGTAAAACTAGTGTGTATTCACTAATCAGTGTCTGTGGGTTCAGGCAGTTGGGGAAGTGTGCTGGTATCTCTCCAGGATTGCTTTCCTGTGGAGAATAACAAGGGCGCCTGCTCTGCTTGACCACGATGATGCATGCTGCACATGCAGCCTTTTCAGCATTCCTTAGTGGTCTCTACGAGCTCTGTGAAATTCCTACAAATTTCTACAAAATTCCACCACTTGTCACCAGTGCCTCTTTTTTTCTGTAACAAAAACAAACAAAAAACTTCAAATGCCACCCCCTATTTCAGTTACATAGACATTGCAGTGCACATACAGAAATCTGGACATTTGCCAGATTTCCCACCAACTTTGTTCATGAGGATATTAGATATGTTCAAAATCAGAGAACCATTAAAAATAACTGGTAATAACAAGAATAGAAATAACCCAAGTGAAAAATGGGCCAAAAATGTGAATAGACACTTTACCAAAGAAGATACATAAGCGGCCAATAGACATAGAAAACATGCTCAGCATCATTAGTCATTAAGAAAATACAAGTCAAGGGACTTCCCTGGTGGTGCAGTGGTTAAGAATCTGCCTGCCAATGCAGAGGACACGGGTTCCATCCCTGGTCCGGGATGATCCCACATGCTGCAGAGCAACTAAGCTTGAGTGCCACAACTACTGAGCCCACGTACCACAAATACTGAAGCCCGCATGCCTAGAGCCCATGCTCTGCAACGAGAAGCCACTGTAATGAGAAGCCCACGCACCACAACAAAGAGTAGCCTCTGCTCACTGCAACTAGAGAAAGCCCATGCACAGCAACGAGGACCCAACGCTGCCAAAAATAAATACATAAATTAATTTTTTAAAAATGAAGAAAATGCTAGTCAAAACTGAGACACCACTATACACACTAAAATGGCAATAATCAGAAAGAGAGACAGTAACAAATGTTGGCAAGGATATGGAGAAACAGGACGCCTCATACAACATTGATGGGAATGTAAAATGGTACAGCCTCTTGGGAAAACAGTTTGCCAGTTATGTACTTAAAATGTTAAACATAAATTTACCATAGAACTCTACAATTCCACCCCTAGGAATCTACCCAAGAGAATTTAAAACATATACCCACACAAAGACTTGTAGATGAATATTCAGAGCAGTATTATTCATAGTCAAAAACAAAAACTGGAAGTGATCCAAGGGTCTATCAATTTGTAAATGGATAAACAAAATGTGGCATATTCATATAATGCTATACTATTTAACAATAAAAAGAAATGAAGTACTGATGCATGCTACAACATGGGTGAATTTCAAAAATGTTATGTCAGTGAAAGAAGTCAGACACACAAAAAAGTGTATATTGTATTATTCCATTTATCCGAACTGTCCAGAAAAGGTACGTTTACAGAGACACAAAATAAATTAGCAATTGTTTGAAGCTGGGGGTTAAGAACAGGGAGTGCCTGCAAATGAGCACAGAGATCTCTTTAGGTTTATAGGAATGTTCTAAAGATGGATTGTGGTGATGGTTGCACAACTATGTAAATTTACTAAAAATCATTTATTTCTACTCTAAAAACAGGTGAATTTTATGGTATGAAATTATACTGTAATAAAACAGTTAATAATAATAATTAATATACTTGCTATTTGAGATGAGTGAAATCATCAAATTTCTGTCCAGGTAGAAACTATATTACTGCTTTAGCTTTCAAAATCAACATGACAGGCTCTCAAATCTTAGCCTCTCCTAGGATGTCTGGGGCTTGTATCATTTGAATCCAGAAAGTCTGACATTTTTCTCTTTCAACTCATTAGTGTAATATAAAAACTCTTCTTCTAAATTACCTCTCAAGTCACGGTGCTGTGTCATGGGGAATTCCTACAACGATCATATTTCCATGAGGGAAAGCCAGATTGAAATTCAGCTGCACCCATTTAAATATATTTAAAGGCTAAACCTCACAAAATTACATTGAATCACTCTGTTACTCTATGGAAGACATTGAATAAATAACAATACAACATACCGCTGTTAAAGAAAGCCACAAAATAACTAAAAAATTATGTGCATTTATGTACTGCATCTTAATTTATGTGAATGGGAATCTTGTGATATTTCTAAATTGGCTTTTCAAATTTAAATAAACCACACACAGATAAGGTAAAAGCTATAAATGATAAATAACATAATTGCTTCCAAAATTAGAGACCCTTAACAGAGAACTTATAAATGAATGTAAACTCTCCAAAGTTGGTGTTTTTTGTTTTTGTTTTTTGTTTTTGGCTGCATGGCATGTGGGATCTTAGTTCCCCACCAGGGATCAAACCCATGCCTCCTGCAGTGGAAGCATAGAGCCCTAACCACTGGGATGCCAGGGAATTCCTTCCAAAGTTGTTTTTGTATTTATCTGGACTCTCTTGGTTTCAAGAGACAAAAACCTGACTCAGCTTAAGCCAAAAAGAGGATCATGTTAGATCATATAAACAATTGGGGGAAGGGAGAGGTGAACCTGGATGCGTCTCCACCTTTGCTTTCAGTGAGCATTGGCTCCATTGTTCCCAGCTCCAGGTCACATCTCCACAACCTCACAACAGAGAAAAAGGGTCTATTCTCTGCCAGATCCACTTAAAACCCTGGGGAAGAAATCTGACTGGCCCAGCTCAAGGCCCATGCCACCCTTATCACCAGAAGGAAGAGGAGGAAATACCTGCTGGGAACATAAACATACAAGATACCTACAACTGTATTAACTTCTGAATTTCTGCCTGGCCTCCAAATACACACTGAACCTATGCACACAGCAAGCTCACCAGTTCTAATGGCAACTGTTGAAATTCACACCATAAGAAACCTTGTGCCTGCTATGTACAGGGAATTCTGCCAGATGATCACATTTAAGATTCACGACAACCCTGAGAGGTAATTATTATTATCCCAATTTTACAAGTAGCAATGATACCCTTCAATTCATAGCCTTCAAAACATAAGAAAGAACCCTGGAAGAGAATTCATTCATTGTTCCTATGTGTGCCTGTCTCTCTTTCTCCTCTATTCCTCCCACTCTTTCTCCCTTTCCCTCCTCTCTCTCTCCCTCCCTCTCCTTCCTTCCTTCCTTCAAAACTGAGTCCTTTAAGACCTTGAAACTATACTTACTGTGATTCTCTCATTTGTTTAATATTAAAACAAGGACATTTTTAGTAAGTTTCTCAACTCATGCTTTACAAATATTTTGGGGAAAAAAGCATGACAGTACCTAAAGAACTTGACCTATATTAGCTCCTCTACAGACTGGTCTGTGCAACTTTTCCAAGGTTATAAATGCTTAACAACGCTCTGGGATCTTTTTTATTATCATTTAGTACTGTTACAAGTTGTCCTAACCTAATTTTCTCCCCCCTCCCTTTTTTTTAAACAGAGGAAAATTTCCTTCTGTGCATCTCTACTAAAGACTAGAAAAAAAAAAAGACTAGAAGATTTTCACCCACTGCCTTATTCATGCAACAAATTAATTCAACTCATATTTATTGAGCCCCTACCAAGTTGCTCTCTGCAAGAGCTGAGGATAGCACTGTGAACAAAACAGACATGGTCCATGGCATGGCCTGGCATGGCACAACTCCAGGGGGCACCATTCACACAGAATACAATGCTCCTGACATGGAACTTACAGACTGATGGAAGCATATTATGAATTGTAACCTAATCTATAAATACATTATTACTGTTGCTACAATTATTATTACTTCTGATCTTGGAGTGAGAAAACATTTTTTTAATGGACACAAAAAGTACTAACCACAAAAGAAAAGGCTTGCTAACAAAATGGGTCACAATATTGTAACTTTCTGTTCATTAAACGACACCATTAAGAGTTACAGAGTCTCTGTTTGGGATGATGAAAAAGTTTCGAAATAGATAGTAGTGATGGTTGAATATTATGAACATAATTATTGCCACTGAATTTTACCCTAAGAATAGTAAAAATGGCAAATTTTGTTATATATATTTTACCATAATTTTTAAAAATTAATAATATACCAAAAACTATTGAATTGTACACTTTAAATTGGTGAATTGTATGGCATGTAAATTATGTCTCAAGAAAGCTGTTAATAAAAAGAGACCACTAAGAGTAAAAAGGCAAGCTAAAGAGTAGGAGAGAATATTTGCAACATGTCTGACCCAAAAAGGATGTTCCTCTAGAATATATATTGAATTCCTACCAATCAAAAAGGAAATGAATCATCCCAATAGAAAATTGGACAAGCAACTTCAATGGACATTTCATAAAAGAAGATATCCAGATGGCAAATAAACATGTGAAATTAGTAATCAGAAAATTGCTAATTAAAACCATATTGAGTGTACTATACATTCAACAGGATGGCTAAAATTTAAAAGACTAATAATACCAAATACTGGTGAAAATGTGGAGTACCTAAAACTATCAATTAGTGCCAGAAGGAGTGCAAAATGGTTCAGCCACTTTGGAAAAAAGTTCAGCAGTTTCTTATAAACACCTACTCTATGATCCTAAAATTACACTTAAGGGAAACAAAAACATATCTATCCAGAAAAAAAACATTATGCAAGAATATTCATAGTAATGTTATTTATATTAGCCAAAAACTAGAAACAATCCAAATATCCATCAACAGATGAATGTACAAACAAATTGTGGTATATTCATACAGTGGATAGTGCTCAGCGATGCAAGGGAAAGAACGACATACATCAAGGGTGAAGCTCAAAAACCTTACACTAAGTGAAATCAAGCAAACACAAAAAAGTATGTTTGCATGATTCCATTTATATGAAGTTTTATAATAGGCAAAAGTAAGCTATGATGATCAAAATCAGATCAGTGGTTGCCTGTGGGATGGCAGTAATTGACTGGTAGGAACAGAAGGGAAATTACTGTGATGAATGGAACTGTATCTTAATTGGGGTGTTGTTTACATGGTACATTTGTTATTCACATTTCATCAAACTGTACATAAGATTTGCGCATTTTATGTAAACTATATCTTAATTTTAAAAACTGAAACTAAATATCCATAAACAGTAGAATAAATATAGTATATTCATATAATGAACCACTATACAACAATGAAAATGAGCAAACATGGATGAATCTTACAGACACAATGCTGAGCAAAAGAAATCTGACATAGTGGGTATGATTTCACTTGTATAAAATTTTTTAAAAGGCAAAATTAATCTATGGTGTTAAAAGTCAGGAGAGTGATTACTTTCAGAGAGTGGGGCAGGGGAGTGATTGGAGGGGAGCCTGAAGGGGATGTCTCTAGGTGTTGATAGTATTCAATCTCTTCTCTTCTATGTCTGCTTTTTTTTTCAATAAATTTATTTATTTATTTATTTATTTATGGCTGCATTACATCTTTGTTGCTGCGCACGGGCTTTCTCTAGTTGTGGCGAGCGGGGGCTTCTCTTCGTTGCGGTGCGCGGGCTCCTCATTACTGGGGCTTCTCTTGCTGCAGAGCACAGGCTCTACGTGTACGGGCTTCAGTAGTTGTGGCACGTGGGCTCAGTAGTTGTGGCTCATGGGCTTTAGAGTGCAGGCTCAGTAGTTGTGGTGCACAGGCTTAGTTGCTCCGCGGCATGTGGGATGTTCCCGGACTAGGGCTCGAACCCGTGTCCCCTGCATTGGCAGGCGGATTCTTAACCACTGTGCCATGAGGGAAGCCCCTCTTCTATCTCTTGATGGTAGTTATACAGATTTGTTCACTGTATTCACTTGTTCAGTGAGCCATTCATTTATAATTTGTGTTTATATATGTTATATGTCAACAAAGTTTTTTTAATTAGTACTACTGGTGAGGAAGATGCATATTTTGCACTTAATAACTTATGAATAAGTAAATGAACGTTCAGCACTGAATAAGAAACATTCCAGGGACTTCCCTGGCGGTCTAGTGGTTAAGACTCCATGCTTGCACTGAAGGGGACATGGGTTCGATCCTACTCAGGGAACTAAAATCCTGCATGCTGCATGGTGCAGCCAAAAAAAAAAAAGAGAGAGAGAGAGAAAGAAACATCCCAAATTTGAAAGTTAAATGTGATTATGAATTTACTTAAATTGAAATATTAGGAAACATACTTTCTAATATTAGAAATATTAGAATAGTTCATATTTAAATTTCAGTGAGCCTCTTTGCCTCTCTTTCACACATATAAAGGAGAGACTATAAAGGTCATTTCCTAACAACAACACAATATGATCAAGAGTCAGCGTGAGAATTCAAAAAGAGTTCCTATCTCCAATGTGCCCCTGCAGAACACATGCATAAATATTCTTAGAACACATATTTTTGCCTGCTACAGAAAGCAGGTAGAATTCCCTAAAAAGAAAAAAAGGAAAGAATATTAAATTATTGAAGTAGTGTAGAAAGAGAAAGGGAAACAACTAGGATATGTAGAACAAAGCCTGAGATAAATATTCATAGAAGGATGTTTGGGGAATGATCAGGAGGCTTTCTACTATAAGAGTCCCTGAGGCTATGCCCCTGGCCCCTAGCACAATTGAACTGTGTTTGGACAATTCACACTACTTGTCCAATCACACTGACTTGGGCAGTTCATCAAATATGATTTGATAATGTAACTTGAGTTTCTTGAGAACCAGGAAGCGTGTCTTTTTTTTTTTTCTTTTTTTTTAGGCTGCGCCATGTCTTAGCTGCGGCACTCTGGATCTTCCGCTGTGGCATGCATGCAGGATCTAGCTCCCCGACCAGAGATTGAACCCCAGCCCCCTGCATTGGGAGCGCGGAGTCTTACCCACTGGACCACCAGGGAAGTCCCAGGAAGCATGTCTTAATTAAATATTTTCCAGAACTTAACACAGTATCTTACAAATTCCAAACATTCAATATTTGAATATTTACTAATCAATTCTCAAAGTATGGAGTGCAGACTCTTGAGGGGACCGAGACCCTTGCAGGAAGTCAAGATTATTTTCATATTAGTAATAATACATTATTTGCTTTTTAAACTCTCATTATTTCAGGAGCGTACAGTGGAATTTTCCAGATGCTACAGGATATATGATGATGTCATCATTCTGGCCATGAAATGTGTTCTTTGTATTCTTATGTTTTTTAGAATTCTCTGAGGTAGTAGGATTAGAATTTAAATTCTAAATTTTATTTTCAGATATTAAGTTTTTTCTCAGTACTTCTATCATATTCTTGCTGGCTTTATTCAGTTATTTCTGCTATAGTCTCTGCAATCTCATTATCATGGACTAAATTGTTATTTTGAAATTATTAAGTTATCGCACCTATGCAAACAAAAAAAAGTCAATACTATTTGTTGTCTCATTTTTCAACAATTTTTTAAATTTGAAAACATTTCTAAATTTTTAATTTTATCTAAAACTGTTGCTTTTAAGAAGTTAATAATATTTTTTTCTAAAATAGAAGACAACATTTAAGAATGACTCTTTGGCTTAAAAGGGGGAGATTAAATCTACAAACATGGCTAGACCTGCTATTTTCCTCGTATTTGAGCAGATTCAGTGCCATATAATTATCAAACAGGATCTTCAATGTGAATGCTAGACAGTAAGCACATTCCATGTTGAAACACTCTGAGTATTGAATAACTTTCTTGAATCTCATGGTGTATCCTGGAACAACTGCATTGACATTTGCACTGATGTTGCAAAAGCCAACGATGGACAAAACTGTTTGTAACTTAATATGAATCAAGGCAATGGCACTAAACTATCTAGTTGACATTACATTTGTCTCTGTTAAATACTTGCAGAAAAACAAGCCAGCTTCCCTTTAAAATGGCCTCAATAAGGCAGCAAAAAACATTAATTTGATTACATTTTGATCCATGAGGATGCATCTTAAAATTCTCAATGACTTAGTGATTTCACATAAAGCACTTTTATTGTATACTGAAATATCCTCGTAGTCTCCAGGAAAAAGCACATGTGCTGTAAGCTGAACCAGCAGCTTTAAAAAAAAAAATGTGGCAAAATATACATAACATAACATGCAAATGAATTTATTTGCAAAACAGAAAGAGACTCACAGACACAGAAAACAAACTAATGGTTACTGAAGGGAAAGGGGGGTAGGGGAGGGATAAATTAGGAGGCTGGGATTAACATATACACACTACTATGTATAAAATAGATAACCAACAAGGACCTACTGTATAGCACAGGGAACGCTACTCAATATTATATAATAACCTATAAGGGAAAAGGATCTGAAAAAGAATAACTAACTAAATAATTATATATATATATATATATCTGAATCTCTCTGCTGTACACCTGAAACTTACACAATATCATAAATCAACTATACTTAAATTTTAATTTTTTTTTAAATTGTGGCAAAATACACATAACACTATTTTAATCACTTTAAGTGCATAATTAGGTGGTATTAAGTACATTTACAATGTTGGGCAACTATCACCACCCATCTCCAGAACTTTTTCATCAGCCCAAAAAAAGCTTTGTACCTGTTAAACAATAACTCCCCATTTCCCTCTTTCCCTAGCCCCCCAGCACCTCTATTCTACTTTCTGTCTCTATGAATTTGCCTATTCTAGATATTTCACAGAAGCGAAATCATACAATAGCTGACATTTTGTGTCTGGCTTTTTTTCATTTGGCATGTTTTCAAGGCTCATCCAAGTTGTAGCAAGTATCCAAATTTCATTCTTTCTTATGGCTAAATAGTATTCCATTATATGTACACCACATTTTGTTTATCCATTCATCTATTATTCACACTTGGGTTGTTTCCACCTTTTGGCTATTGAGCATAATGCTAAAATGAACATTGGTGTATAAGTATCTGTTTGGGTCCCTGCTTTCAATTCTTTGGGGTATATATCTAGAAGTGTGATTGCTGGATCTTATAATGACACTATGTTTAACTTTATGAGAAGTTAATTGGTGTCCACAGCAGCTGTACTATTTTACAGTCCCACCAGCATTGCGTAAGAAATCCAATTTCTCCATATCCTTGCCAACACTTGTTATTTTCTATTATTGATAATAGCCATCCTAATGTGTGTGTGAGCTTATTGTGGTTTTGATTTATATTTCCCTAATGACAAATGATGTTGAACATCCTTTCACGTGCCTATTGGCCTTTTATATACTTTCTTTGGAGAAATGTCTACTCACATCCTTTGCCCATTTTTGAATTGGCTTGTTTGTCTTTTTGTTATTGAGTTGTAGGAGTTCTTTACATGTTCTGGATAGTAATCACACAATTTTACTTGCAAATATGATTGACAGACTAACTATGGTTATTCAGACTCGGTATTTGGCAGCCATTTTCTGAAATGGATGAAGTAAGCCTCTACTTTCATAGAAAACACCTGGAAGTATTTTTTTGCCAATGAAAAAAATTTTAAGCAAAATTTAATATTTTGGAAAATTTGTATATACCACCATGAGCTTGACAGTGTTTCTAACACTTAAAAAATTTTTCTGGGGAGATCAGTGGTGATATTAATAAATGTGATTTTTTGATATTGTATAAAAAAACATGTCAGAAGACTTGGAAAATTCAGTGAATCAATATTTTCAAAATGATTGATACATAATGTTACCAAATTGGGTGTGGGTAAAAAAATCTATTCGAAGTCCAAGAAAGACTAACGGATTGAAACTTACTAGTATAAGTTCCTCGATATGGCTAAAGTTTCCACAACTAAACCTCAAGAAGTTACCTCTTTCAAATTGTGTCACAACAAAGAGGAATATCTACAATCATCTGAATAGGCAATGAAAATACTCCTGGCTTCTCCAACTAAATATCTTTGTCAGGCTGAATTTTCTTCAAATACTTCAACCAAAACAACATATCACAGCAAATTGAATGCAAAAACAGATATGAGAATCCAACTGCATTCTATTAAGCCAGACATTACAGAGATTATAAAACAAGGCTTCTCTTCTCACTAATATTTTTTGTTTTGAAAAACAGAGTTACTGGGGATTCCCTGGTGGTCCAGTGGTTAGGACTTCGCACTTTCACTGCCAAGGCCTGGGGTCCAATCCCTGGTCAGAGAACTAAGAGCCCACATGCTGTGCAGTGCAGCCAAAAATTTTTTTTTTTAATTTCTCAGTATTAATTTCCAGTAATATAAATATATCAGTAAATAGATATATCAGCATATACAACCCATATAAACAAAATATTTTTTGAGATCCTTAATAATTTGAAAGAGTATAAAACTGTCCTGACACCAAAAAGTTTGAAAACTCTAAGAATAATGTATAAATAACTGGTTAGATATTGTCATAAACTTTTTTGTAAAATTAAGTTTATTAGCGTATAATTTACATGTAGTAAAATTTACCCTTTTTAGTTACATTCTATGAATTTTGGCAAATGAATACCCATATAATCACCAAAGTCCATCATCCCCAAAAGTTTCTTCATATCCCTTTTATAGTCAAGCCCTCCCAAAGTCAGTCCCTGGCATCCACTGATCTGCATTCACTTCTGATAGTTTTGCCTTTTCAGAGTGTCATATACATGAAATTATACAATATGTAGCTTTTTGAGTTTGGCTTCTTTCACTTTTTAAAAAAATTTTTATTTTATATTGGAGCATAGTTGATTAACAATGTTGTTTTAGTTTCAGGTGTACAGCAAAGTGATTCATTTATACGTATACATGTTATCTATTCTTTTTCAAATTCTTTTCCCATTTAGGTTATTACAGAGTATTGAGCAGAGTTCCCTGTGCTATACGGTAGGTACTTGTTGGTTTTCTGTTTTAAATATAGCAGTGTGTACATGTCAATCCCAAACTCCCAATCTATCCCTCCCTACCTCTCTCCCCCAGCGCCCCCCGTAACCATAAATTCATTCTCTAAGTCTGTGAGTCTGTTTCTGTTTTGTAAATATGTTCATTTGTATCATTTTGGCTTCTTTCACTGAATGTAATGCTTTTAAATTCACCCACGTTGTTGCATTTATCAGTAATTAGTTTTCTTAACTGATGAGTAGTATTCTATGGTTTGTATGGATGTACCACAAATTGTCCATTCAGGGACTTCCCTGGTGGTCCAGTGGCTAAGACTCTGCACTCCCAATGCAGGGGGCCCAGGTTCAATCCCTGGTCAGGGAACTAGATCCCACGTGCCACAATTAAGACCCAACACAGCCAAATAAATAAATAAATAAATATTTTAAAAAATTTATCCATTCACCAGTCGGTGAACATTTGGGTTCATTTTTTTTCCAATTTTGAATTAAGCTGTTATAAACATCTATATACAGGTGTCTACGTGAACATGTGTCTTCATTTCTCTGAGGTAAATACCCACAAGTGAAATTCTGAGTCATGATAAGTGTATGTTTAACTTTACAAGAAACTGCCAAACTATTTTCCAAGGAAGTCATTTTGCATTCCTATAAGCAATGTGTGAGAATTCCAGGTGTTCTGTATTTTCTCCAGCACTTGGTATTGTGAGTTTTCTCTTTTTCCTCCTATTTTATTTTAGCCACTCTAATAGATGGTAATAGTTGCTGCTAAACTTTTCAAAGATTTATCTTTGGTTTCCTCGAGTAAATTATTAACTGTCTAGTGGAAGGAGTTACACATCTATGTAGCTCCCAGTTACCATTAGAAAAGTATCTATTACATAGAACCAATGGCAAATTTTACTATTCCATCAAATAAATTTTAAGCAAACGGGTCTCCTGTTGATGTGGGGAAAGTATTTGCTTGTTAAGTCTTGCGGTATCCATTTAAATTACTCTTTAATCCTCTTATCAATGTCCTCTTGCTCCTATACTTTTTTAAAGAGTCAGCAATAGAAAAGCAGCTTTCTTCTACATCTCAAGTTCTTGTCACCACTATGGAGAGTTCAACATCTGTGCAGATAATATACCGGACATTGATCTTCTCCCTCTACTCCCCTGCAGCCACCCATTCTCAGGGACTCACCCTCAGCTTTGTCATTTCTTAGAACTGATTCACATACTAATGTACTTTGTACCCACATTTTAGTGACTAACTTTTTTTAAACATTCAAATTATTTTAAATAAATTTAAAGAGATGTGCAAACATCACCAAAATCCAGTTTTAGAACATTTTCATCGTCTTAAAAAAGATCCCTCGGGCTTCCCTCATGGCTCAGTGGTTAAGAATTCGCCTGCCAATGCAGGAGACACGGGTCAGAGCCCTGGTCCAGGAAGATCCCACATGCAGTGGAGCAACGAAGCCCGTGTGCCACAACTACTGAGCCTGCGCTCTAGAGCCCACAAGCCACAACTACTGAGCCCACGTGCCTAGAGCCCGTGCTCTGCAACAAGAGAAGCCACCGCAATGAGCAGCACACGCACCGCAACGAAGAGTAGCCCCTGCTCGCCGCAACTAAAGAAAGCCTGCGCGTAGCAGCAAAGACCCAACGCAGCCAAAAATAAAATAAAATAAAAATAAAAATAAAAATAAAAAAGATCCCTCATGCTGTTTCCAGTCAATCACTGTTCCTGCCTCCAGCCCCATGTGCTATATACAAATATTAAACCTCAATATTCCCTTATTTGAACTCAACCTCTATCATTCTAGATCTCTTACTCCTTTTCTTCCATTAAAACTATTATTAACATGATTAAGTCCTTACCCCTCTACTACTGTCTCCCTCAATTTCATCCCCTTCCTTGTCCCTTTTTTCTCCATCTAGCCACATACTCCCTGGTCCATCACCACAAACATTGTCCTGCCAGTTCCACCCACACTCTCACCCCTCATGCTTCTATTGTCAAAACTACTATCCTGAATCTGTTCAACTTTAAGGCCTCCCTTGCCCCTGCCTCAATATTTCAGGAGAAAAAATATATAACTTTGCAGAATGGTGCATTAGAATTATTGCCTTTGAAGAAATTTCTTCAACCTGATAAAAGAGCATCTGTGAAAAACCCACAGCTAACACCATGCTTAATAGTGAAAGACTGAAAGTTTTCCCTCTAAGATCAAGAAAGCCTACTTTCACCACTGTTATTAATATTGTATTAGAGGTTCCACCCAGAGTAATTAGACAAGGGGGGGGGGGGAAATCAAGATTGAAAATAAAGAAGTAAAACTATTTCTATTTGCAGATGACAGGGCATTATATATAGAAAATACTAAGAAATACACATACACACAATCAGAGCTAATGAGTTCAGAAAAGTTGCAGGACCAATAACAAAAATCAATTGTATTTCTATACACTAGCAACAAATGATCTGAAAATAAAATTAAGAAAACAATTCAATTTACAATAGCATCAAAAAGAATAAAGTACTTAGTAATGAATTTAACAAAAAAGTGCAAGGCATACACTTAAAACTATAAAATATTGTCAAAAGAAATTAAAGAAAGTCTTAAAGATGGAAAGGCATCTCATGTTTATAGATTGGAAGATTTAATATTATTAAGATGGTAATACTCCCAAATTGATCTACAGATTCATTGCAACTCCTATCAAAGTCCCAACTGTTTTGTTTTGGGGTTTTTTTTTGGCAGAAATTTACCAGTTGGTCTTAATATTCATATGGAAATGCAAGCGACCCAGAGAGTTGAGACAATCTTGAAAAGGAAGAACAAAGTTGAAGGACTTATACTTCCCATTTCAAAACTCACTACAAAGCTATAGTAATAAAGACAATGTGGTATTGACATAAGGAGACACATATAGATCATGAAATAGAAGTGGAAGTCTAGAAATAAACTCATACATCTATGTTCAATTGATTTCTACAAGGATGCCAAGACCACTCAATGGGAGACAACATAGTCTTTTCAATAAGCTGTGTTTAGTTAACTGGATATCCACATACAAAAGAATAAATGTGTATCTCTACATCATACTATATTAAAAAATCTACTCAAGATCAAAGACCTAAATGAAAGAGCTAGAACTATAAAGCTCATAAGTGTAAATTTTCATACTTTGAATTGGGCAACAGTTTCTTAGAAATAACACTTAAAAATAGATTCGATATCATCAAAATTTTAAACTTTTGCATGTTAAGGGAAAGGGAAAACACAACCCAAAGACTGTGAGAAAATATTTGCAAACCATCTATCAGACAAGGATCTAGTATCCAGAATATGCAAAGAACTCTTACAACTCAACAATAAAAACACTAATAATACAATTTTTAAAGGGGCAAAGAATTTGGATAGTCATTTATTTGAAAAAGATACACAAATTGCCAAGAAGGATATGAAAAAAAGCTCAATATCACCAGTCATCAGGAAAATGCAAATACCACTTCACACCTGCTAAGATGGCTATAATTTAACAAATAGAAAACACGTGTTGTTGACAATACAGAAAAAATTGGAATCCTCATACATTGTTTGTAGGAAGGTAATGCAGTGCAGCCACTGTGGAAAAGTTCGGTGTTCCTCAAAAAGTTAAACATAAAATTAACATATGACCCAGCAATTCCACTCCCAGATATATAGTCTAGAGAACTGAAGACATATTCACGCCAAAACTTGTGCATTAATGTTCATAGCAGTGTTATTGATAATAGCCAAAAAGTCAAAACAACCTAAATGTCTATCAACTGATGAATGGATACACAAAAGTGGTATATCCATACAATGAAATATTATGCAGACATAAAATGGAGCAAAATTCTGATACATGCTACAACATGGATGGACCTTGAAGACATGCTAAATGATGAAGCCAGAAACAAAAGTATGCATATGACTTTATTTGCATGAAATGTTTGGAATAGGCAAATTCATAGAAACAGAAAGCAGATTAGTGATTGCCAGGTGCTAGGGGAAGAGGAGGAATAGGGAGTATTGCTAATGGGTGTGGTACTTCTTTCTGGAATGATGAAAATGTTCTAGAATTAGTGCTGTTGGTAATACAACCTTGTAAGTCTACTTAAAAATCACTGAATTTTATACTTTCAAGTGACAAATTTTACCTCAATTAAAAATACACATATATGGCCTATAATATTTTTGCTTCCAGGAAGAGAGAGTAGATGTACTTTTCTTTATTCACCCCTGAGTACAACTGAAAACCCTGGACATTATATATAAAACAAACATGAAAAAACTCTGAAAGGGGAGAGAAAAAGGCAGACTGGCTAGGGCCCTAAGATCAAAGGAAGAACACAGTGGGTAAGTTCCCTGAGTTTTCTTTTTGTCTCATATAGTCCAGACTTGGAGCTGAAGAATCCAGCAATTCATAAACACCAATAGATGCAGACAAGAAGGGAAAGGGGCAGTCTATCAAGAAGGAAAACTTTCAGACAATAATCACTCTATTCCAGCCAAACACCACAGAAAATACCGTGGTGCCAGCCACATCCACACTAGTAAAGGCCAAGTGGGGAGCCTAGACTTCCACCTTACTCAGATTGTGCCAAGGTCCCCATCCCCTGCTCCTTCCAACCCCATTTTTAGTGGAGACCACATAGGGAGCCTACACTTCCATCCCCATTTGACAATAATAAGGAATATAACATGGGATATCACTATAGCTCATGAAGGATAATAAGGAAATATTAATAAACAACTTTACAAACATAGATTTCACAATTTAGATAAAATGAACCAATTCCTTGAAAAATAGAAATTACTACAACCTAATATGAAATAGATAATTTGAATAACGCTATAGCTAATAAGGAAATTAAATCCGTAAGTTAACACCCCCTCATTTCCAGGCCCAGATAGTTTCACTTGAGAATTTTACCGAACAGTTAAAGAAGAATTAACACTAATTCTATGCAATCTCTTCCAGAAAAAGTAATAGAAGGGAACATATTCTATTCACTTTATGAAGCTAGTATTACCCTGCTACTGAAACCAAACAAAGCCAGTACAAAAAATGAAAATTACAAATAGTAATCATAAATATAGATGCAAATATCTTTAATAAAATATTAGCAAATAGAATTCAACAATGTATAAAAAGAATTTTACATCCTGACCAAGTAGGATTTCGCCCAGGAATGCAAGGCTGGTTCAATACTTGAAAATCAATCAATGTAATCCACCATATTAAAGGCTAAAGATGAAAAAAAATCACATGATCTTATCAATTGATGTAGAAAAAGCCTTTCACAAAATTCAATACCTATTCATGATCAAAACTCTCAGAAAACAAGGAATAGAGGAGAACTTCCTCAGCTTGATGATATACATCTATAAAAATCCTACAGCTAACGCTATTGTTAGTGGTGAAAGAATGAATGCTCTCCCCCCCAAACTGGAAGCAAGGCAAAGATGTCCACTCTCACCACTCACATTCAACATAACACTAGAAGTGTTAGTCAGTGCCGTAAGGCAAGCAAAGGAAATATAAGGCATGTAGATGAGAAAGGAAGAAATGAATTTGTCCCTAGTTGGAGATGACATGATTTTCTACATAGAAAATTACAAGGAAACTATCAAAAGCAAAACAAAACAAAACAAAAGTTCCCAGAACAAGTGAGTATAGTAAGATTGCAGGATACAAGATAAACACAAAAATCTATTATATTGGGTCAGCCAAAAATTTCCTTTGGTTTTTAAGTAAAAATAAAAACCACATTTTTCATTTTCACCAAGAACTTTATAGAACAACGTATTCACCGTTTTGTTCCACTACCTTCTGCCATTTTTCAGGCAACTTCATAACTCCATCTTCCCCAAACTTTTTATCTCTTTGAGCAAAGAACTGTTCCAGGTGCCTTTTACAATCTTCCAGGGAACTGAAATTTTTTCTGTTAAGAGAACTTTGTAAAGACTGAAATAAATGCAAATCGGAAGGTGCAATGTCTGGTGAAAACGGCAGATGGTGTTGTATGCAAGGAGAAAAGGTTAGCACTCCCCTTGACAAGGATGGAAGAGGCCTTCGGGCCTAAAAACACGCATACAGTTAAGGCATTGCCATTTACTTCGTGGCATCTAACCACTGTTTTTACCCATTTATGATAAAAACACTCCAGAAAGTGGGCATAGAGGGAACCTACCTCAACATAATAAAGGCCATATATGACAAACCCACAGCAAACATCATTCTCAATGGTGAAAAACTGAAACCATTTCCTCTAAGATCAGGAGCAAGACAAGGATGTCCACTCTCACCACTATTATTCAACATAGTTTTGGAAGTCCTAGCCACGGCAATCAGAGAAGAAAAAGAAATAAAAGGAATACAAATTGGAAAAGAAGAAGCAAAACTGTCACTGTTTGCAGATGACATGATACTATACATAGAGAATCCTAAAAATGCCACCAGAAAACTACTAGAGCTAATCAATGAATTTGGTAAAGTTGCAGGATACAAAATTAATGCACAGAAATCTCTTGCATTCCTATACACTAATGATGAAAAATCTGAAAGAGAAATTATGGAAACACTCCCATTTACCACTGCAACAAAAAGAATAAAATACCTAGGAATAAACCTACCTAGGGAGACAAAAGACCTGTATGCAGAAAACTATAAGACACTGATGAAAGAAATTAAAGATGATACCAACAGATAGAGAGATATACCATGTTCTTGGATTGGAAGAATCAATATTGTGAAAATGACTCTACTACCCAAAGCAATCTACAGATTCAATGCAATCCCTATCAAATTACCAATGGCATTTTTTACGGAACTAGAACAAATCATCTTAAAATTTGTATGGAGACACAAAAGACCCCGAATAGCCAAAGCAGTCTTGAGGGAAAAAAACGGAGCTGGAGGAATCAGACTCCCTGACTTCAGACTATACTACAAAGCTACAGTAATCAAGACAATATGGTACTGGCACAAAAACAGAAACATAGGTCAATGGAACAAGATAGAAAGCCCAGAGATAAACCCACGCACCTATGGTCAACTAATCTATGACAAAGGACGCAAAGATATACAATGGAGAAAAGACAGTCTCTTCAATAAGTGGTGCTGGGAAAACTGGACAGCTACATGTAAAAGAATGTAATTAGAACACTCCCTAACACCATACACAAAAATAAACTCAAAATGGATTAAAGACCTAAATGTAAGACCGGACACTATAAAACTCTTAGAGGAAAACATAGGAAGAACACTCTTTGACATAAATCACAACAAGATCTTTTTTGATCCACCTCCTAGAGTAATGGAAATAAAAACAAAAATAAACAAATGGGACCTAATGAAACTTAAAAGCTTTTGCACAGCAAAGGAAACCACAAACAAGACGAAAAGACAACTCTCAGAATGGGAGAAAATATTTGCAAATGAATCAATGGACAAAGGATTAATCTCCAAAATATATAAATAGCTCATGCAGCTCAATATTAAGGAAACAAACAACCCAATCCAAAAATGGGCACAAGACCTAAATAGACATTTCTCCAAAGAAGACATACAGATGGCCAAGAAGCACATGAAAAGCTGCTCAACATCACTAATTATTAGAGAAATGCAAATCAAAACTACAATGAGGTATCACCTCACACCAGTTAGAATGGGCATCATCAGAAAATCTACAAACAACAAATGCTGGAGAGGGTGTGGAGAAAAGGGAACCCTCTTGCACTGTTGGTGGGAATGTAAATTGATACAGCCACTATGGAGAACAGCATGGAGGTTTCTTAAAAAACTAAAAATAGAATTACCATATGATCCATCAATCCCACTACTGGGCATATACCCAGAGAAAACGATAATTCAAAAAGACACATGCACCCCAATGTCCATTGCAGCACTATTTACAATAGCCAGGTCATGGAAGCAACCTAAATGCCCATTGACAGACGAACAGATAAAGAAGATGTGGTACATATATACAATGGAATATTACTCAGCCATAAAAAGGAATGAAACTGAGTCATTTGTTGAGACGTGGATGGATCTAGAGACTGTCATACAGAGTGAAGTAAGTCAGAAAGAGAAAAACAAATATCGTATATTAACGCACGTATGTGGAACCTAGAAAAATGGTACAGATGAACCGGTTTGCAGGGCAGAAGTTGAGACACAGATGTAGAGAACAAGCGTATGGACACCAAGGGGGGAAAACCGTGGTGGGGTGGGGATGGTGGTGTGCTGAATTGGGCGATTGGGATTGACATGTATACACTGATGTGTATAAAATTGATGACTAATAAGAACCTGCAGTATAAAAAACAAACAAACAAACAAAAGACAACTAATACTAAACTTTCTTTGGGTTATTTGTATGGAAATACATTAATACAAATGTTTCAGACATTACATGAAATTTCTAAAAATCTTATATGTTCTGGTATAATGTTATAAGTCATAATTCTAGTTATTACTTTAAAATGTATATCTCAGAAATAAAAAAATAAAATAAAATAAAATTTAAAAAAATAAAGAAAAAATTTAAAAAATAAAGGAAAAAAAAAGGAAAAAAAGAAAAAGAAAGAAAAAAAAATAAAGAAAAAAAATAAAGAAAAAAAAAGAAAACAGCGGATGAACGAGAACTTCCCAGCCAAGCTGTAATAGTTTTTGCCTGGTCATCAAACAAACATGCAGTCTTGCGTTATCCTGATGGAAGATTATGCGTTTTCTGTTGACTAATTCTGGATGTTTTTCGTCTAGTGCTGCTTCCAGTTGGTCTAATTGGGAGCAGTACTTGTTGGAATTAATCGTTTGGTTTTCCGGAAGGAGCTCATAATAGAGGACTCCCTTCCAATCCCACCATATATACAACTTCACCTTCTTTGGATGAAGACTGGCCTTTGGTGTGGTTGGTGGTGGATCATTTTGCTTGCCCCATGATCTCTTCTGTTCCACATTATTGTACAGTATCTACTTTTCATCACCCGTCACAATTTGTTTTAAAAACGTAACATTTTCGTTACGTTTAAGTAGAGACTCATATACGGAAATACGGTCAAGAAGGTTTTTTTCGCTTAGCTTATGTGGAAACCAAACATCAAAGTGATTAACATAACCAAGCTAGTGCAAATGATTTTCAACTCTTGATTTGGATATTTTGTGTATGTCGGCTATCTCCCGTGTGATGTAACGTTGATTGTTCTCAATTAATGTCTCGATTTGATCGCTATCAACTTCAACTGGTCTACCTGACCGTGTAGCATCATCCAGTGAGAAATCTCCAGCATGAAACTTGGCAAACCACTTTTGACACATTCAATCAGTCACAGCACCTTCTCCATACACTGCACAAATCTTTTTTTGCGTTTTTACCTCTCTTGAATTAATAAAGCATAATATGCTGAAAATGTTGCTTTTTTTCTTCCATCTTCAATATTAAAATGGCTACACAAAAATTCACCAATTTTTATAAGTTTTTTTAAAAATGCATGCTGATATGACAGCTGTCACAATACAATCTAACAAAATTCAAAAACAAAACTTCGAATGAAGTTAAAGACAACTAAGAGATACTAGAGCCATCCGAACTCTTTGGCCAACCCAATATTTCTATATATCAGCAATGAACACATGGACAACAAAATTTTAGATGCAATACCACTTACACTTGTGCAAAACAAAAATTAAATACTTAGGTGTAAGTCTAACAAAATATGTAGAACACATACGCAGAAAACTACAAAACACTGATGAAATAAATCAAAGGCTTAAATAAATGAAAAGAGACTGTGTTCATGGACTGGAAGATTCAATGTTGTTAACATATCAATTCTTCACAAATTGAAATGCAGATTTAACCTAATTCCTATTAAAATACCAAGAACATTTTCTGTAAGATAGACAATATTACTCTAAAATCTATATGGAGGGACTTTCCTGGTGGCGCGGTGGTTGGGATTCCACGCTCCCAGTGCAGGGGGTCTGGGTTCAATCCCTGGACAGGGAACTAGATCCCACATGCATGCTGCAACCGAGAGTTCACATGCCAGAGCTAAGGAGACTGCGTGCGCAACTAAGGAGCCCTAGAGCCGCAACTAAGGAGCCAGCAAGCTGGAACTAAGGAGCCCGTGAGCCACAACTAAGACCCGGCACAACCAAATAATTAATTAATTAACTATTAAAAAATAAAATAAAATCTATATGGAAAGGCAAAGGAATTAGAATAGCTAAAATACTTTATAAAAAGAAAAATAAGGACTTCCCTGGCAGTCCACTGGTTGATACTTCGCCTTTCAATGCAGGGGGTGTGGGTTCGATCCCTGGTTGGCGAGCTAAGATCCCACATGCCTCACAGCCAAAAAAACAAAACATAAAACAGAAGCAATATTGTAACAAATTCAATAAAGACTTTTAAAAAATGGCCCACATCAAAAAAATCGTTAAAAATTTTTTTAAAAAAGAAGAAGAAAGTGGGAAGAATCAGCCTACCCAATTTCAAGATGTATTATATAGCTTCGGTAATCAAGACTGTGTGGTATTGGAGGATGTACGAATACACAGAACAATGGAACAGACTAGAAAACCCGAAAATTGACCCAAACAAATACACTCAAATGAATTTTCACAAAGGTGCAAAAACAATAATGGAGAAAGTATAGCCTTTTAAACAAATGGTGCTGAAGCAAATGGACATTCATAGGGAAGGGAACAAAATCCTCTACCTAAACATGACACTTTATACAAAAAAATACCTCAAAATGGATTAAATAAAACATGGAAAACTATAAAACCTTTACCAAGTAAAAAAAAACATAGGCGTAAATCTTTTTTAGTTCTAAGATTAGACAAAGAGTTCTTAGGCTTGACATCAAAAGCAGTATATGTGAGGGACTTCCCTGGTGGTGCAGTGGTTAAGAATCTGCCTGCCAATGCAGGGGCCATGGGTTCGATCCCTGGTCCGGAAAAGATCCCACATGCTGCAGAGCAACTAAGCCCACAACTACTGAGCCTGCGCTCTAGAGCCTGTGAGCCACAACTGCTGAAGCCCAAGTGCCTAGAGCTCATGCTCCACAACAAGAGAAGCCACTGCAATGAGAAGCCCGCGCACCGCAATGAAGAGTAGCCCTCGCTCACCGCAACTAGAGAAAGCCCGCACGCAGCAACGAAGACCCAACGCAGCCAAAAATTAATTAGTTAATTAATTTTCTAAAAAATCACTATATATGAAAAGAAAACTTGATAAATTGGACCTCATCAAAATTTAAAACTTTTGTTTTCCAAAAGATTCTAAGAGGATAAAAGACAAGCTGCAAACTGAGAGAAATACTTGGAAACCACATATATGACAAAGGTCTAGTATCTAGAATATATAAAGAAATCCCAAAACATTAAAAAACAAAAACAAAACAAAACAAAAACACACCCAACAATTCAACTAGAAAATGAGCAAAAGAAATGAACAGACATTTCACCAAAATGGATATACAGATGGCAAAGTACATGAAAAAAATGTTCAACATTATTAGCCATTAAGGAAGTGGAAATTAAAACCACAATGAGATATCACCAGATGTCTATCTGAATAGCTAAAATTAAAAATAGTAGTAACACCAAATGCTGGCTAGGATGCAGAGAAACTGGATCATTCATATATTACTGGTGGGAATGTAAAATGTTGTAGCCACTCTGGAAAACAGTTTGACAGTTTCTTAAAAAACTAAACATGCAATTACCATAGGGCAGTTGCACTGAGCAATTGCACTCCTAGGCATTTATCCCAGAGAAATGAAAACTTACGTTCACACAAAAATTTTACAGAAGTTTCCATAGCAACTTTATTTGTAATAGACAAAAAGCTGAGGCAACCCAGATATTCTTCAATGGGTGAAAATTTAAACAAACTGGTACATCCATACCATAGCAGTAAAAAGGAACAAACTATTGATACACACAACTTGGATCTCCAGAAAATTATGTTGAGTAAAAAAAAGCCAGTCCCAAAAGTTTACATACTATATACTTCCATTTATATAAAATTCTTGAAATGACAAGATCCTAAAAATGGAGAACAGATTAGTAGTTGCTAGGAGTTAAACTGGGAGTGGGGGTGCTGGAGTGAAGTGGGTGTGGCTACAAAAGTGCCACATGAATGATCTTCAAGGTGATGGAAATGTTGTCTTGACTGTATTTGTCAATATACTGGTTGTGATACTGTACTACAGTTTTGCAAAATGTTACTGCTAGGGGAAACGGGGTAAAAGATGCACAGGATCTCTGTGCTGTTTTTTACGATTATGTATGAATCTACAATTACCTCAAAATATAATTTTTAATTTAATTTTTAAAAATTAAAAAAAATGCCTTTGCCTCAGATGGGTCAACTGTCCTTCCATATACTCGGCTAGTCTGGATCATCCATTTAGCTCAAACTGCTCACTCTAGCTCCTCCCTCTCAACAGATACCACCACCAAACATTTACTGGGCATTTGTTATGTGACAAAGAACTTTATGTACTAACTTTATGTGCTAAGAACTTTACATGTATTAACTCATTTAATCCTCATAACAAATAACTTTGAATTCTGTTTTTCATAGGACATAGCAGCCTCAGACACTCTACTTCATCCTCATCCATCCACTCCTTTTTTCCCCCTTCCTTTGATAATGAAAAGAAGGGTCCATCCCCCAAATTGAGGGCAATCCTTTCACTTAAGCACTGGATCATTCCTTCTCAGGATCCTAACTCCATCCAATATCCTCTTTCTTGCGTTTTGAACCCCTGCCTTTCAACTACCTCTATTCTGTCTGAATTTAGGTATGTTCACAAATCCTTCTATCAGTTAAAAGGTAAATAAAAAACTTCCCCCAACCTAAGCATCAGCCATTCTCACTCCTCTTAGCCACTTTTGTTAAGAATTGTTCCCATTTACTCTAATTCCTTAACTTCCATTTAGTTCTCCAACCGCGACAACTCAGCTTCTGCTTCTACTCTATGAAAGCCTAACTTCTTTCCAGCATTTGACACCACTTCCCATTCCTTAATCTAAACTCTCTCTTGCTTGGGCTTCTCGGACATCACCACGCTGTAGGAGCTGAGGTAAGTGACACAGTTCACCTAAAAAGAGGGAAACAAAGTAGGGCATGCGAATGGCAAGGAAAGCAAAGGTGAGTGGAGGTTGCTACTCTTTGAGAGGGAGCTTGGGAGACAGGAGGCAGAAAGGACCACAGTGGGCATTAAAACAAATCGACCGTGACTTTCACCCTCACCCTCTTTCTCCCCACTTCCTTCAAGGACCTGACGGTACTCAAGGAAAAACTAGACGGTAATGGCCACGCGACATGTGGCGGGGGCCGGCCCCTGGGGGGCGAGAAGGGTAGACTTTCCTGTGGGCGCCGACGGCACCGCTGTGCAGGCGAAGGAAGCGCTCGGCTGCCATCGGAACCCGTGCACGGGGCCGCGGTTGCAGCTCGGCGTGGGACCGCTGGATGGCGGACGCGTGTGCGCGTGGGTGACGGCGTTTCCGGTCCCGGCCGAGGCGAGAGCAGCCTCTGGAAGTGCGGAGACGCTGCGTGAGGAGCCCTCGGCGACTCCAGTCCAGTCTCGGCGCGGGGTACCCTGGAGGCGGACCGAAGGCTGGCCGAGGACTCTGCCCACCGCTGGCGCGGGGAGGAGAGCGAGAACCGCCTGAGCCGGGTGTACCTCTCGCGCCCTGCGTTCCCAGCCTGGCCCTCAGCCCGCGGCGCTGAAAAAGGGGCGGGGGATCGGAGTTGGCGGGGAGATCCAGGTGAATTAGGTTTCTCTGCAGATGCAGCGCCGTTCAACCCTGCGAACGCACACTTTTTGAAACATGAAGAAATTAAGGCTTAAGGAACTAGAGAGTCACCTGCAACAAGTGGATGGATTCGAAAAGCCCAAGCTCCTTCTAGAACAGTATCCAACCAGGCCGCACATTGCAGGTAGGGCGGCTGCTGACCATGCCCTTGTCTCGCAGGTTAGTCCTGTCTACTCACTCCATTGTGAAAATAGAACAGTTATTTGGATACAGAGAACGTCTAGAGGAATTCTGCCCTAAGATTTCATGTTGCGTTAGAGAGGACTTGCTTGACATTGCACCCGAAAACATCCCGCGCACGAGACACTCTATCGTTTTACTGTTTGTTTTTCTGCATACCCCTCAACACTGTCAGACACTTTTTAATGTGTTTGTTAATCTTATTACACTGTTAACTCCTTGAGGGCAAAAATGTGCTGGTCTTGTTCACACAATTCCCAGAGCCTAGAAGAGTTCCTGGTACCACTTAGGAGCTCAGTAAATACTTGCTAAATAAGGATCCATTTCCCGGTGTAACGAATTGCCAGTACGAGGATTCCTACGCGCTATACTCTGCCCTAGAAATGAATACTAGAGTTGGTAGTGGAAGGACTGAGTTTTAACAAATCCATAATAGGATTGAGGATGATAAAGATGAGGATGCATTTCAGTTTTAACAAATGATCGGAGAATCAGCAGCGTTGCTTGATGTGAGAGATTGATACTGGAAGTAAAAGAACACAGGAAAAACCATTTATATTTAATAAACATATTACCAAAGTCATTGAGGGAGTCTTAGGAAAATTAATTTGTTGGGAACATCTGCAAGGAGGAGTCCCCCTAACTTCAACATAGTTCTGTTTCGAAGCTGCCAAAGAAAGTCAAGGAAAAAACGTGTATACCTGCACTTAACTCCCAACATATTGTCGTAATTCCAACCAAATATTGCACAAAATTGTGTCTGAGGTAAGACCAGTTATCTCAATTTAGATAATGATTTCTTTAATGTCTTCTGGCTGCAGGGTTTCTTAGTGGAATCCTTTTTTTTTTTTTTTTTTCCCCAAATAACAATCAGTTGTTTCAAAGCCAGTGTGTAACATACACACGGTTGTGCTAATTCTTTGAGATACTGGCTTCAAAGTCACTAACACCTGCAGCAATAATCAGAACAGCACAGTCAGCCTGACACATCCCTGTAATTGTGTTTTTGATAAAACCTCTAGATCCTGGGGCATCAGTGATGGCCAGCAGCCCTTGGTGGGTTCAGATATCCACAGGGAGATATCAGTGAAGTTACTCATGCTTAACCTTCAGTATAGCCCCAACCTTCATGTATTTGAAAGATCCCTTTCTCATCTCAGTAGCTTCTGTTCTGCTCCTCAATAGTTCTCTTATCAGGTCTCATTAGTAGATACATGTGTCTGTAGATCATGAATATATGTGTGTGACTATATGCGTCTAAAGGCCATATTGTGGATGTAGGTCTTTTCCTTTCCCATTCTAGCTTGAACTTACAGTACCTGTGTTATGGTGACAAACTTGCTGCAAAAAAAGTTCTGTTTTAATGTTAATGCTTGTTCAGTATTAGTGGTTCCCAGACTTACAGATTTCAAAGATCAGTAAAATTTCTCAGCAATTTTGGAAACTGATATAGGGTTGCCAGGTCTATATTTTGACAAGGAAAGATATTTTTTAAACCTATTTACTCTTACCATCCTTTCATAAAAGTGATATTTCAACATCAAAGAAAACTGATATATGTATGTGTGTATGGCAATGTTTTGAACAGGTTGAGGAAAAATAAAACATTTTGACCTTATTTTTCTCATTTTACCTCAAAGTTTTGTCATTCTTGGCGTTGTCAGCAGAGACTAGTTTGGGGGAACCACTGGTATGTGTTATTATCCTTAACTACATACCAAGTTATTATACCTTACTATTTTTTAATAATCTGGAACACGATTTAGGGGAGGTGTAAATAATGCAAGATAAGAAATTGTTTTACAAAGAGTCATTTGCACAAATTGGATTTTGGTCATCAACTTGCCTACTTATTCCTTAATATGTTTTTTTTTGATCATTCAGCATGTATGCTCTATACAATTCATAACACATATGATGACATTGAAAATAAAGTGGTTGCAGATCTAGGATGCGGCTGTGGAGTGCTTAGCATCGGAACTGCAATGCTGGGAGCAGGGTATGTGATCCAGTACATACTGTTTGGGTATGGGATGGTTTTAATAAGAAGAGTAAATAAAATCAACTGATTTATATTTATGGGACTCTATAGTGTGAGATGAGAGGAGCAAGAATCTAATACCGAGTACATTTAGAATGGGCAGAACATCAAAACAAACTAAAAAAAAAAAAACAACAAAAAACAGTAACAGCAGAAGTCATATGCCCCTCTTTTATATGAACCTGAGTTTCCAACCCCTGACAGTTTGGGAAATCATGCTGTTAAAAGACAACACTCACTGTCACTTGGTCAGTTGGGTTACAAAGGTAGATGGTTTTGGTTTTGTTGTTGTTTTGACTGGGGAGCTTTAAGTATTTGTCACTTTGTGTTTTATATTTATAGGTTGTGTGTTGGATTTGACATAGATGAAGATGCATTGGAAATATTTAATAGGAATGTAGAAGAGTTTGAGTTAACAAATGTTGACATGGTTCAGTGTGATGTGTGCTCATTATCTAACAGAATGTCCAAGTCATTTGATACAGTAATTATGAATCCTCCCTTTGGGACCAAAAATAATAAAGGTTAGTAATAAGAATCATGTGTACTGGTGTCTTTGTAGAAAAGCAAGTTTTAAAAACCATTTTCTCATTGATTGTTTGGGTGAAGTGATTTTATCACTGTTCATTAAATAAACCAATCTCTTACCTGTATAGTTATTACAGTTTGAATTTCAGTTTGTTTAATGCATGGCTAGGGAATTGAATTTTTCAATCTTTGTTTTCATAAGTTTGTGCTAAGTGAACAAATTTATCCACTTACTATTCTTCATCTGCTTTCTAGAATGATTTACCTAACCCTTATGAATGAGTATGAATCCTAGAAAGGCTTTTATATTTTTAGAACCTCTTTTTAATGTCTCAACATTTGAAGGTTTCAACATGTGTCCATCAGTAACAGTGACTCACTGTGGCTATTTATTTTATGTATTTTGGGGGCAAGGAGGGTAAGAAGTCAGAAGAGGAAAAGACACGCATAGTTTAAAAAGTCCTCCCTCCACCTGCCCCGACCATTCTGATTACTACTTTACTTGTTTGCTTCTGCCCTCTTTGAAAGTTGTTAACTTGGAATATAATATTAAAATTTTTACTTTAGCCTCATTTAAACGAGACAGTATAATTCTGGTTTTAGTCCATCAACCTTAAAAGATATTTAGATATCTTGGTTATTTGTACCCTGTCTTGTTACAGAGAGAATTTGAAATGGCTATTTTGGAGTTTGGAAAAAAATGTTTCTAAATACCTAGTATTCCTTTAGTCTTCTATTTTGATAACAGGTATATAATGTAAATAGGAGCTTTTTCTACTCTTAACAGGGACAGATATGGCCTTTCTGAAGACTGCTTTGGAAATGGCAAGAACAGCAGTATATTCTTTACACAAATCCTCAACTAGAGAAGTAAGTTCGAATCATCATAATATTCTGTGTCATTTATTTTTAAATTCATGACAGTATTTTAAGGATTTACTGTGAATACTAAATACCAGGGTATCTAATTCTCCTGAACTTTTAAAACATCTGGCACTTAGAAAGTAAGTTTTCCCTTTAACTAGCTAGCATTTGTGATTAGCTTTATTTTGTCAAAGATTTGTTCAGGCAGGAGCTGTTAACAGGAGAGTGATTATATAATTCAGGAATAGAGGAGTAGGCGTAACGGTGGTTCCAGTATGTCCTGGTTTGCCTGCGTAAGCCCTGGTTGGTGTGTCCCAGTGTCCTGGTGTGGCCTGGTGTGCATAAGGGAGGCAAGGGCGGCCTGGTTTTTCAGAACACTGAGCCTGGGAGGCTGAACTGATCTGAGTTCAGAACCCACTTCTTCCATTGTTCTTCACTGTCAGCACATAACACATAAGGCTGTGTAGGATGTATTCCAGAAAATTGGGGGTGGGGCGGTACCTTTTTTTAGTGTCAGTTTAACATAGTGATCAAGAACACAGACTATAGAGCCAGCCTACCTAGATTCATATCTGAACTCTGCTGCTTCCCAGCTGTCTTATCTTGGTCAAGGTACTTGAGTTCATTTTCGTCACCTACCCTGTACTCACCTATACTCTTACAGCATGAGGAACTAAGAGCACCTTATACTTTGCAGGGTTGGTGTGAGGATTAAATGAGTTAATATTTATAAAGCACTTAAATAGTATCTGGCAGTTGTCATGTTAGCTGTTATTATTTTAAATCAGACATGTATTAAGAGATTTTAAAGTAGTTTTGTAGGAAAAATATTTTATTTGTATAAATGCAGTGTACTGGAATTCAGTTGGAAACAAATTATGAATATATGGTAATCTAATAACCTTTAAAAATATATAAAATTACATAGCTAAAAATATATACAGGCATACCTTGTTTTATTGCCATTTGCTTTATTGCACTGTGTAGATAATGCATTTTTTACAAATTTAAGGTTTGTGGCAACCCTGCATCAAGCAAGTCTGTCAGCACCATCTTTCCAATAGCATTTGCTCACTTTGTGTCTCTGTGTCATGTTTTGGTAATTCTTGCAGTATGCCCAACTTTTTTATTATATTTGTCATGGTGATGTGATCTTTGATATTACTATTATAATTGTTTCGGCATTGTTTAGCAATAAAGTATTGCACACTTAATAGACTACAGTATAGTGTAAACAGAACGTTTATATGCACTGGGAAACAAAAAAATTCAGGTGACTCACTCTTGTGATATTCACTTTATTGCGGTGGTCTGGAACCAAACCTGTAATATCTCCGAGGTATGCCTGTATACTGTTAAACAATTAGTAGTGGTCCCTGTAGGTAAGCAGCAGAACACAACATGACTTTACTGGTAAATAAATCCCCATTCAGTAAGTGAAAACAAACACCAGGAATTATTGGTATCTAAAAAGCCTGTGTTGAGGAGGTCCCCAAGATCATCTTCAGGTTTGATGATTCACAAGGAAGTCTCATAGGACTGAGCATATCGTCATACTCTTGACTGGGATTTATTACAGCTAAAGGATACAGAGCAAAATTAGCAAAGGGAAAGGTGCATTGGTCACAGTCCAGGAGAAACCAGGTGCAAGCTTCCGGAGTTCTCTCCCAGTGAAGTCATACAGGATGCACTTAATTCTTCCAGCAAAGAAGTTTTGTGACAAGGCATGTGAAATGTTGTCAACCAGGGAAGGTCACTGGAATCTTGGTGCCAAGGGTTTTTATTGGGTACTCATCACATAGGCACCCCCCTGCCTGGCACATACCCAAATTCCAGACTCCCAGTAACAAAACAGGTACTCAGCATAAACATTTTAAGCACAGTGAGCCACTATTATTAAGGGATGGGGAGTGGAAACTCTCCCAAAATCTAAGTTCCCATACTCTAGCCAAAGGCCAAACTTACATGTAGACCTTTCTACGGATAAGCAGTCAGGCCTGCTATGAACTCTTCTGCAGTTTGGCATAACATAAATTTTATATTACTGATATACAGTTCATGCAAACCAAGTAAAATATGCCAATAAAAAGTGCAGTTAAGCAGCAAAGTCTAATTAATTGAATGAATTCCTGTAGTCACATTACCAAGGAACTCCCATCTTCACTGTTTGGTATTGCCATGTTCCACCACCAGGAGGCAGCAGTATCAGCATTGTCTTGATCCGCTTAATAGAATTTTAAGCAAATATTTACTTAAATCCATTTTTATTTTGGCAGTGTAGAAATATTTCCATTAGCACAGCAACTAAATAATTTGAGAAATTAATCTGGTGTGTATTGTGCATACCGTGAAGGAGGTATGATAATGAATGAACTTCTAATACTAAGACAGTCCTTAGTTTATGCTGTAGATATATCTGCTCTAAGCTTTGTGATAATTTTGCTTGTTTTAAGTATTCTATATAACTAGTAACATTGTTATTGAAGCCTACTCAGACCCCTTAACTGTAGACCGTTGTCTTTTAAAAGTGCTTGGCCCTCTATCCATAATAGTGGTGCATTTGATAGAATTTTTTGATAGAAATACTTAGGTAAAATATAAGCATATCTTGGCAGATATGTTAATAAGCTGGATGACTCTTACGGCTGTTGCCATATCTTCTTTCATTAGGCATTGTGAGAATTTAGTTCTTGGCTTATAGTTAAAGCAAAGTAGGTAGGCCAGGCACCGTTCTTTCAGTGTTTATCCCAAGCTTACCCCATTTATTCTTTGACATCTCTGCCAGAACCAACCACATTCCATTGTATAATCTAACATCTAAAACCTCTTTCACTAATCTTAGGGCTCAGATAGCAAAGAAATGTCATCATACTTTATTTCTCAAAAATTTACCAAGGATCCTAGGATTCCATTAAATTATAATATTATTTGTATTAAAGTCTATATCCTTATACAGAAATTTTAGGTCTCAAAAGTAGGGGAAAAAATATGCCCAGAACTGGGATTATTTATTAAATTCAAGAACAGACTACAAGCACAAACATATTGTATTATTTATAATGGAAATATTTGAACCTCAAACATAGGAATAATTGAGTATTTTATCTATCAGTTTTACTGTGAACACTACCAACATGAACAAAATGCTTATACCAAATATTGCTATCTTCACTATAGTAGTTCTAGAAAATTATGCATAAAATTTACTTAGGGGATTATGGGCAACTTTTTTTCCATTTTTATTAATGTTGGAGTGTTGTGTATATATTTTAATTCATAAAGCAATTTTTATAACAAATTAGTAATCAAAAATTTTATGAAGTGGTTCAAAATTCTTAGACCTATAAATAGCTAACATTTAGTACTTGCTCTGTATGCCACCACAGTTCAAAGCACTTTTCACATTCTGCAACAATCTGATGAGATATCATGATCATCCTCATTTAACGGATGAGGGAACTGAGGCACACAAAAAAATGCGTAATTTGCTCAGGGTTACATAGCTAATAGAGCTTCAGTTCAAATGCAGGCTGTCTGGTTCCAGAAACCATGTCCTTAACCTCTGTACCATACTGCCACTGAATTGCTCACGGACATAGATCTCTGCTGAATGGTTTCTAGGATACCTGTATATATTGATGAAATAATGCTGCAGAAACCATGAGTACATTATTTACTTTGATGCACTTCTGAAATAGCAGCTTTATTACTTGAATTTAATTATGTAATTTGGCTCAGATTATTAAATGGCTTGGTTTCATGTTTTCAAAATATTATTCATCCAGTTGAAAAAATTTTAAGGGTCTAAATTCTAATGAAATTTTGAAAGCTTGAAAACTTATAATCAAGTATTAGTAAAAAGCAATTTTTAAAAAATTGTTTAAAGATCAGCTCACATTAACCTGTTATTTTATGTTCAGCATATTCAAAAGAAAGCTGCAGAATGGAAAATCAAGATAGATATTATTGCAGGTAAGACAATTACGTTTCTCATAAACAAATCTCAACCCTAATTATCTAAGAAGGCCAACAGGCATTAGGCTAACCAGAATTTTTACATGTGCTGAGAAAAAGATATTGTAGAACATGTATTTTAGTGTGGCAAAATGTGGGTGGTTGGTAGTGGGTTGGAAATGGAGTAAAGGCAGGGTATCAGTGTTTGCCCAAGACTGTCCCAATTTATGCATTTTACTGAAAACTTGTAATGGCACCCAAGTATTTGTTCTTTCCAGGCTCAGACAGAACCTTATAATCATCACAGTGACTTAAGAGCTTGGGCTTAGAGTTTGTCAGGCCTTAGTTTGAAATTCATTCCTGGAAAATACCACCAGATTATGCCTGGATTACCCTTCTATTTCAACTTTCTAATTGTCCCTGGAGTCAAATAACATGAAGCTTTTTAATTTTTTTAGTGGGGGATAGAATATAATCATCCACACCATGTAAATCATGTTTGATACATTTTTATTAGTAAACTGGATAATATTCACAAACATCAAAATGGGAAAAGCATGTAACTAGAAGCTAACTATAAACCAAGTAATTCTGAAAAGCCTGAAATTAGAGTACAATAAGGGGGAAATCTTTTTACACAATAATAAACTGACTGGATTAGTACTAACAGGGTTAACCACATAACTAGATCTATTGCCTTCATAATAATTAGTAATGTAATGTGTAAAAGTCTGTCTTCCTAGTATATTCAGTATTGTCATTCCTTACCTAGTTTAAGGTATTATAATATGCAACATGCAGACCTTAGAACAGTTCCAGTAGTAGCACACCACGCCAGAGCCTTGCTACTCCAAGTGTGGTCCTCAAATGTGGACCATCAGCATTGACATCCCTTGGGAGCTTGTCAGACTTGAAGAATTTCAGGCTGCGCCCAGACCTACTGAATTATAATCTGCATTTGAACAGGATTTGATTTGATTTGAAGGTGATTTGATTGCACATTAAAAGTTGAGAGCTGTGATTTAGGGAGTTAGAATTTGTTGCAAAATATGAAGCATAGGTAGGTAGACTTACTGCCATCCCTCTAAAGTTGATCAGTGCTAAGTTTTGAGAACCTACATTATCCTTTAGAAGAAAAGAATATGAAAAGTGGTTTTTCATTTGAGAGCTCAGTAGGAAAATAATTAGCTACTTACTACCATTACTAAAATCCAAACCGGAAATTTTAAAAATAAGCATGGTTGTTATGCAACTGGTAGCTATAGATTATTTAGGAAATTAAAAATAGGAAGATACTATCATATTTTCATAGGATATACTTTTTTGTCCACTTGTTAACCTTCTATATACTCTTCCCCATAATCTCAAATTTTGATATAAATGACCAAAACAAATGCCAGGCTCAGTTTGCCACGGCTTATCGTGGGGATATATCAAATCAATCAGTCCTGGATAAATTAAGTGACAGGTCTGAAATGTTTGGCTTATCAGCATTTAGTACTTCCTTAATTTTTTTTTTTTTTAAGTCAAGGGCAGTAAATGTTTGGAAGTATAATTTTTACCCTTAGGTGGCTTTTGTTTTGTAGAGCTACGATATGACCTGCCGGCATCATACAAGTTTCATAAAAGAAAATCAGTAAGTCTCTTGATTCTGGTTTATCTACATTCAGTACTGAAAAACTTCACAGTAAGTAATTATTTCTAATGTTATCAAGTTGCTTGAGTGAATACAGAAAGCCAGCCTAGAAGATAAATACTTAACTCTGGGATGGGCCTATAACCACAACAGCCAATATGCTGGTTTAAGATAAATTCTCAAATACTTTGGGCACAAAAATAAAAAATAAACTTATTTTATTTTTATGCAGTATACATTTTATTACTTTGTACTAATACAGTCTCATATTACAAAGGCAATTTAGTGGAAGAATGTTTCTTTTGATATTTGAATAATCTGAAAGAACACAAACAGAACTATACATAAAAAAATACTCATTTTGATAACAATAACAACAAAAAAAGACAAGTTAAACAACAAAAAAATTTTCCTTTCTTACAGGTGGACATTGAAGTGGACCTAATTCGGTTTTCTTTTTAAAAGCCTCCAAAGACAAAAGCAGCTTAAAATCTAATTAAAATGAATAAAAAATGTTTACTAAATTACTGGTCTCCGGCACCATTTTCTGTTTTCTGTTGTTTTGATGCAGGTTCTTCTTTGTCTGTTTCTTCTCTTGCTCTTTTTACTGGTCCTATACAATGACAATTAATTTTCGTTAAGTTCACTGTAAGCATTACTCTATGTTAATATTTAGCATAACTATAAAAAATAATTGTTTAAACAGATTAGCAACAACTTTCCTACACCAATGAGAAAAGGCTTTTCCTTTAGTACAGACCTGCTCTCTAAACTTAGCTTCCAAATATCTTTGTTTTCCACGTGTAAAATAGCATAACCAAGGTCAATCACAATCTGAGAACATCACTTACACAGAAGTTGTAAAACCATATTTGTTTTTCTCCCACAAATAATTTCTCATCAAAGTACCAAAGGACTTAAAAACACTTACTAGATGCACCATTTTCATCATGTTCATCATCACTATCAAATTTAGTTTTCTTGCCCTGAAACTGTACTTTTCCTTTAGCAGACCCAATCTGGGCGGCTTTATTTCCCTTTCCTTTTCCTTTAAATCTGCGACCTGTAGAGACAAAATTGAGAAATCCGTAATGTTTTAAACCTCTTGTCAATGTCTTTTAACACCAATTAAAATTTTTACCCAAGCAAATGAGTTAAATAGTCAAAGAAAATCAGAATTAATGACCTTTTGACTTCCATTTGTTTAGGGATTCTTGTTGATCTTCTATTATTTTTTTCAATGCTTCTTTTTCCACATCTCCTTCTAGTACTTCCCAGGTGACCTCTTTGTTCCTTAATTGTAGGTTACCATTATTTGCGTCTTTTGCTTTATCCAGTGCTTCCTTAGCTTTTTCTTTAAACAGAATTATTCCCTACACCAAAGACAGAAAACAAAGGCCAGGGAATTCTACTGAACATCAGGAAGTTATTAAAAAACTTGAAGTCACTAATTCCAACAGTTATTTATAGCACAATTCAGAAAATATCAGACATCACATCCAGTTACAGCAATAATAAAACAGAAAGTAAATGACCAAGTAGAAACTATTTTCATAAACATACTAATAAAAAATTGCTTTCTTCTACTAATGTCATCTTCTAAAAGATAAGTTTCTATGAATTTTTAAACTGAGTGGTAAAAAGCATATGAATATTTCCAAACCTCTTTGGCTCCTCTGACAAAGTCTATCCATTTTATTTCACCATGATTTGAGAAAAGGATATGCAAATCTTCTCTACACGTCTGATCATCTAAGTCCCCCGAGAATTTCAGCAAGCAGCCAATCTTTTCTTCTAGAGATTTCTATAAAAATATATAAGGTGATTAAAGTTTCTTAAAAGCAACCACAAACCAGAAATGGCATATACCTCTCTCTCGCTCGCTCTCTATATATACAAGGAATAAGCTAGAAACTAAAATGCTATTTTGAAGTAGTATAAGTTTAAATAGTTTAAGTAGTTGGTACATTTTCCTTTATCATCCTCTGTTCTACAATGGCTTCTGATTTTAACTTATTTAACTTCTCCAGCAAGTAATAATTAGTTATTATATAAATCTTACTGCACTGGATAAGTAATAATTTTAGGCAATATTTGGCTAGAACTTCAGTGATATGACAACTGTAGACTTGCTTACATATTTTCTTTAGAAAGTCCCCAGGCTTTTTATTCTCCTAAATTTGAATTACAGATTTCTTAGTAATATATACGTACCATTTCAGCATTTTCTGCTAACTTTTGTTTTTCTTCTTGCTCTCTACAAGTAAAAATATCATTAGAACATTTCCATTTACTTCATGTATGAGAAAATTAAACCCTGATAAAGTTAACCTTAAGCATGACGACTAAACTACTTAATAACCAAAGCCAGTCCTTAGGCTTTCTGACTGTCTGATGCTAGAGTGCAACACAATGTGGCCCCAAGATTATCAAGGCAGCTTAAGACCTCAATGTTTCATTAGCAAAAGAAAGGCCTACTGCTACTCATTTCAGAGCTCATCATCAGCCTCACTTCCCAGAACCAATAACTTTACTACCTGTCAAAGCTTTAAGGAACTAAAATGTTATGATTAGCTCAACATACTTACTGTTTAGCTCGTAATTTAGCTTCGATTTTATTTTGCTTTCTTTCTTCATTTTTTTTTGCAAAGTAATCTTCCCTGAAGGACACAAAATATAAAGGCTAAGTTCATGAGAACAAAGAGGACTGCAAATTATATTGAATGATTTAAGACACTGCACAGGAATGAATGTTACATTCTCTATCAACAAAATCACCTATAAATTCAAAATACATTAAGGAACTCTTATTTTTTAAATAACAGCTTTACTAAGAAATAATTCACATGCCATAGAATTCATTCTTTTAAAGCATATAATTCAATGACTTCTAGTATATTAAGAATTGTACAACAATCATCACTACTAATGAATTTCAGAACATTTTCATCACCACAAAAAAGAAACCCTATATTCACTAAGAATCTCATGCTGATTTTCATTTTTCATGTATAGAAAAAAGAAAGTATACCAAAAGTTATGCAACTACTTTGCTTCATAGTGTTTGTGTTAATTTCACAAAAGCAAAAATTCTGAAATCCCTGAGACCCAAGAATAAGCAATTATGAAAATCACAAGTTAAAAAAATCTGAGAGTTTAACACTGACAGCATGATTTATCACTGTGCATCTCTAAGTCCATCAGGTTTAGTAGACAGCATTTAGAAGACTATGCAATGCAAAAGTAGGGGATTATGGCCCTACAATTATGTCATGAAAATGTCCTGGTTTGTCCTAATTTTTAGACACATGCACAGGTGCGCACACACACACACCAAGAATGTGCTTCAAATCTCTATTAAATAATCCTTTGTACTGTATAAAAATACAGGCATATATAGATTACGAGAAGAACAGATAAAAATTGTACAGTGATTTATTCTCTAACCACACCAAAAGCTCAGATTTTAGCATCAAGCCTAACTATAAGTTTCACATGCAAAATAAGTCCTAAAACTTAACCTCCCTTATTAATTGCGTGAAAAGGTCCTAACACTTCCTTATAGTCTCAAAGGACTAGTAGTTCCAGTGAGCAAACTTCAAGCATTTCTCAAAGGATGCCTAAGGATACTAAAAATACTGGTCTTACTGTAGAGAATGTTATTCTATACTCCTTACCCCAGTGTGTCAATTCCAGACAACTAAGTGGCCAAAAAAAAAAAAACATCAGCAAGTTGACTTACTTGAAAAGTATTAGCAGGTCTGTGTCTTTGTACTTCTGGCCAGGGGTCTCGACAAACTTCTTAGCAGATTCAATGGTATCAAATACAGCAAATATTGATCCCTATTAAAAGTGGAAGAAAAACCGGGGTTTTTTTTAAAGTTACATCCCAAGTATTTTTCTGCTAGAAAAAGTCTGTTACATCATACAACCATACCTTAAATGCTTTGTGCAATGTTCTTCTCATCTGAATATTTAGTACCTGACCTTTATCTTCCAACCATTCTTTTATGTCATCAAGGGTTGCATCAATTGGGAAGCCTTTCTGTGAAGAGTAGGAAGAAATGTACAAATGACCACTCAAGTAAACGATTTGTGAGAAATTCTGATTTACTGTGTCTTGAAATGAAGCTATTAAATGTTTAATAGCTCTGGTTAAGAGCCATTGTTGACCAGTGCAATAGAAGTGACTCGTTTATCTGGGATTCACTTCAAAATAATCCAGATAGGCCAAAGATTAAACAAGATTAATCACGTTAGTAACTGTTGAAGTTGGATAATGGTACATTATATATTCAATCTACTTCTGTAGGTCTGAATTTTTGCAGAATAAAAAAATCTACTTAAAATTAATATGCTAAAGAAAACAGCTAACAAGTTTAGCTGTTGATAAATAAGAACAGTTGATGTGCACTGAGTACTTACAATATGTATGTCAAAGATTTTGTCCAATGTTATATGGGTTTTTTCATTTAATTCTCACAACAGTTCTATAAGGTAAAAAATATTATCCCCATTTATGAAGATAAGGCTTACAGAGGCTAAGAATATTGCCCAAGGATATACAGTAGGTGGTGAAGCTATGATTCCTGAGCCCTTATTCTTATCCACTCTATGTGCTTTCTAAATAAATTTAAGATATAATTAAATGCATTAAAGGCCCACTTACAATATAAACAGATCTGTTTTTTACATCATTTTTATACTCATCAGTCACTTCAGGGAGGGGTTTGCTTGGAGATCTTCTAATTTTAGTTTTATCTTCACTTATTTCCATGAGTTCCGCCTTTGATTTGCTCAATGCTTCTACTATTACATTAAAGTCTGTTGTTAGACGGTTTAACCTGCAAAAATATATATATAAAAGCATTGTAAAACTTAGTAGTGGCACTTGCTGTTAGCAGAAAATCTTATAATTTAAAAAAGGTTTTTACCTATTAAATTTTATCATTATCTCCAAAGGTACCCAGCCTTCATCCAGTTTGATCTGTTCCTTTAAAAATTTGTCGCGTGGCAAATTGAAGTCACCAAAATAATACTGCAAGATAATTACAGTATATTGCAGAGCACTGTATAATATTGAGTTTTAAAAATTACCATTACATCACCAAGTTCTAGTCTTTAAAAATACATGTCAAAACTTAACTGGTGGGACTTCCCTGGTGGTCAGTGGGTAAGACTCCGTGCTCCCCATGCAGGGGGCCCAGGTTCAATCCCTGGTCGGGGAATTAGATCCCACAGGCATTCCACAACTAAGAAGTCCCCATGCCACAACTAAGACCCGGCACAGCCAAAACAAATAAATAAAAAAAAAAAAAAAAAAAAAAACTTAACTGGCAATAAACATTTTCTCTCAAATACACTATAATATTTATAATACATATTAACAGAAAGATAAAACTAAAAATAATTATTGAAACAATATAATTAGCAGATGTGACAATAGATTAGAAAGCCTTAAAACAAAAACATATTTAAGGATTTGGTATATGAAAAGCCTCTTATTTCAAGTCAGTGTGGAAAGAATAGATTGTTAAATTTAAGAAACTAGAATAATCTGATTAATCACTCTAATTTTTTAAAAATTAGAAAAATTTAAAAGTTAAAAAATTAGGTAAGCTGGGATGAAGTGAGAGAGTGGCATGGACATATATACACTACCAAATGTAAAACAGATAGCTAGTGGGAAGCAGCCGCATAGCACAGGGAGATCAGCTTGGTGCTTTGTGACCACCTAGAGGGGTGGGATAGGGAGGGTGGGAGGGAGACGCAAGAGGGAGGAGATATGGGGATACATGTATACATATAGCTGATTCACTTTGTTATACAGCAGCAACTAACACACCACTGTAAAGCAATTATACTCCAATAAAGATGTTAAAAAAAAATTAGGTGAGTGTTTACCTAATTTAAGCACAGAGGCACTCTTCCTTAGTATAAAAACAAAGAAAAAAGTAGTATACATGAAAAGACCCAGGTGTGACTACTTGGAATGCCAAAAGTAGCATAAAAAGTAAAAGACAAACACAAAAGTTTATTAATACTTCTTATAAATCAACGAAGAAGAAGAAAAAACTCTGAAAACCTTAATAGAAAAATGAGTAAAGGACACTTTTTTTTTGGCTGCACCACACTTAGTTCCCGAACCAGGGGATCTTAGTTCCCCAACCAGGGATGGAACCCGCACCCCCTGCATTGGAAGCATGGAGTCTTAACCACTTGTCCGCCAGGGAAGTCCCAGTAAAGGACACGTTTTAAAAAAATTACTAAAAATAAAAATGTACTATGAACGTTAAAAAGTTCAAGCTTACTATTAACCAAATAAATTCAATTTAAAGCAATGAAAAGCATTTAGCCAAAACTCTAAAGACAAGAATACCCAGTACTGGCCTGAACACAGAGAAATGGTCATGCAGGTAGAGATGTTAACTGGCAGTAAGTATCAAAAATCAAAAGTTCTAAAAAAACGTGTATAACCCTTGAGGCAGTACATCTCCCTCTAGTAATTTTATCTTAGAGAAATCAGTGAACATGTTTAGTAACATTTATATATAAAGATATTTATCATAGAACTACTACAGCTAAAAAATTGGAAATGTCCTACATATCAAATAGAGGATGGTGTAAATTACTGATGATACAAAACTACTCCCCCATAATGCATCCTATGTTTGGTGGGGGGAAATGGGAAAAAATTGTTACTGTGAGCACTGACCAATTTGTGAAAAGGTATTCATCAGGCTTTTAACCTTGATTACCTCAAGAGGGTGAGATTTGAGAGGTGGCAGGTTGTGGGACATTATTAACTTTTTCTACATACAGTTTTCTTCACGATTATAAAGAAATTAATTTAAAAAAAGCTGTGTAACACAGGAAATTTAAAATAACAGAGAAGTGCAACTTTAAAAAAGTTCTGGGAGTTGCAAAAAACACCAAACAGTATGATCTGAAGTTCCTCAGTTAAGAATATAAAACATAAATTAAGAGATAATTTCCCATGGCACCAACTTAAATACAATACCTAAATTCAAAAAAAATGTTGAGATGGGAACATATGTATACGTATAACTGATTCACTTTGTTATAAAGCAGAAACTAACACACCATTGTAAAGCAATTATACTCCAATAAAGATGTTTTAAAAAAAAAAAAATGTTAAGAGAAAACAGATACTCTTAAAAGTTACAATGGCTGGGACTTCCCTGGTAGTCCAGTGGTTAAGAGTTCATATTTCAATGTAGGGGCTGCAGGTTCCAGCTAAGGTCCCACATGCCTCACGGCCAAAAAACCAAAACATAAAACAGAATATTGTAACAAATTCAATAAAGACTTTAAAAATGGTCCACATCAAAAAAAAAAAAAAAACCAAGAAAAAAAAACCCACAAAAAACAAACAAACAAACACCTTTAAAAAGTCACAATGGCTGAGAACACCTAATTGGGCAGGAAAAACTACTAGGACCTGCAAGAATAAAGTGCTATTTAACAGGGAAGGTATTTTACAAAGGATTTTAAAAATTATTTTACTATGTGCTAGGCACTATTCCAAATGTTTTACATTTTGTGAACTAACGTAATCCTCACAACCACCTTATGAGGAGGGTACACTATTATCCTCGCTTTACAGACTAGGAAGCTAAAGCACAAAAATAGTTAACTAACACTATAGTGTTACCTTTTGAAATGTCTTTGTTCTTGAGTTTCAGAAACAGGTTCCATTAATATAAAACTGTATACTACTGTATATTTATCTAACTCCAAGAATCAAAGACAAACCAAAAGTTCAATAGGTCAATACACTGAAATTAAATGGTCTATATGTATTTGTTTTGAGGCCCTAAATTTCCTCTCAAAGAGCCTGGTTTTGCAGTGTAACACCACAGGAATCATACCTCGATTTGATGACAGATTTTGGCCTCCAGAGCAGCCATTTTTTCATTATCACCATTTTCTGCCATTCTGGCTATCTGTAAAATTTCCCAAATTGGCATAAAAAAGTTATTTACTTTTTACGTAAAACTCAAGACCATTAAAAGAATGTTTTAAAATTATCAGTATCCCACTGTTTTCCTAAAAATCAGTAATTTTTAATTTCATGGGTTCAATTTCTCTACTCAATTCTCAAATTTCAACAAAAGAAAACTTTGAAATTAGTGATGAAAAACTATGGATAATCCACACCCCTTCCAGTAAATCACTGTTCCATCTTCTATAACAAAGTGAGTGGTTATCTTCATTTAGCTGATCTAGAAAGCTTTGAGGGAAAAAACTCCATTCAACCACTTACCAATCATTACCAGATTTAAGTAGATCATCATCTATCAGTATATTACTGTGGATCTCAGTCTTGTTTGGTGTGGGCCGAATTTCGTTTAAAATTAGTCATAGCTGACTTACCAAAAACTTGTTATCAACAAGATTATGTATCAAAACTTTAAGGTGAAAAAAATTCAAACACTACATACAGTCAGGGTTAGATTAAATAAATACTAATGATAAGGAACATATGAAAATGATCATTTGAGAACCTGAGGACACTAAAACAACATTAAACTGGGTGTATGCCTACTAATTTACTAATACATTGGTTAACCTTACAGCCAGTTTCCTGTTTCACATCCCTGACAATAGCACTGTAGGAAAAAATGAAGCTGTGAAGTTGGTTTGCTAGGGATAACAAAGTCTCCTAACTTCAAATTACTTGCTTCTAGTGCTCCATTAAAACCATCCAAACACCGTGTACAAAAGTATATTTAAAAGAATTCATCAAGGATATCTGCCATTCATTAACTCTAGCGATGAACTATGACTGGTACACTTCTTGGAGGCATGGCTTTACAATTTGTAATTGCTATGCAATACAACCTGGATGCACACTGGAAGCTCTCCTGTGGTGCTACATCTCACTACAAAATTTGCCCAATCTTACGCATTGGTTGTCGACCATAATTCCTAAGTTATTGTTGTGATCTAGGGCCCCCTATAAAACAAAGGGTGAGATAAAAGACCTATTTAGTCCCTGTAAGACTTCTTTGGCCTACCCAATATTGGAACTTCGTTTCATGAGATACTTTCTCAGAATGTACATACAACCAGAAGTGAAATATTACCCTCACTTTCCAATTTCGCTCAGAAGCCTTGATGTGAGTGAATGAGGACCATTAAAACCCAAGAGAGTGACGCCCGGGGAACACCTGCGGCCCCGATTCCCCGGCCTCCAATCTGTCCCACACGATCCAAGGAACCTTCGGCGTTTAACCCACGTCAACCTCTCCAGAAACTTACACAGTCGGACCGAAACATCCGCTTTCGGCGACACTGGAAAGCGGTGGAGGTACGAAACCTTAAAAGACGCAGTGGGGATGCGGGCAGCCTGGGTCCAAAGAACCCGCCACAGCCCGTCCCAAAGCAACCACTCGGTCGCCTGGGCCCCAACCACGTGCGGGGAACCCTAGCTCCTGCGAGGAACGTAGAGACCAGCTCCCCACCTCGCGGCTGCCCGCGCCCCTCTCTCCCCAGCCCAGCGCGCCGCCTCTGGCTGCGGCCCACGAGGCGCTCGCCCCGAACGCGAGGAAGGCGAGGAGCGCACGCAACCAGCGTGAGGCAGCAAGGAAAGGGAACGCGCCGTCGCGCACCACGCAAAGCAGACCCTTTGGTACCTTCTTCTTTTTAGCCACCTGGAGTTGCTCACCTTTAAGTTTTCGGTCCCACAGAGACGCGCCACAGGGTCACTAACAGCGACAGCACCGTCTCCACTCCCGAGCGCCGCCAGCTTGCCCAACGCGCCTAAAGAAGATGGGGGTTGTCCCGGCAGCCCTTGCGGCCAGGGTGGGCGGGGCTTCGGGCGGCCCCGAGCCGGCTCCGCGCTCTGAGCATGCGCGGGGGCCGCGGGCTCCCAAGGCCGGAGAAGTCCCGCCCTCAGTTCGAGGAGTTTGGGTTAAAATGTCAAGCGGGACATTGGAGGGTATTAGGTTAAATATTTATTTTTAAGTATTTCTGGACAGAACTTGTATTTCCAGCCCTTCCTTAGGCTGTCCATTCACATGAAGTGGTTGACTTTTTTTTCAGATTATACTTTTTAAAAAATTGTTTTAATTATCCGTAATAGTTCCCCCTTAAAAAAATGACAAGTAAAATTTTTTAAAAATGAAAAATTCATGGAATCTTAGAGTTGAGAAAACAGTGCAGTAGAGCGTTTAAGAGCTGGAACTCTGAGGACTTCCCTGGCGGTCCAGTGGTTAAGACTCTGCGCTCCCACTGCAGGGGGCACGCGGTTGGATCCCTGGTCCAGGTAAGATCCCTCATGATGCGCAGCCCCGCCAAAAAAAAAAAAGAGCTGGAATTCTGAAGCCAGACTGCCTGCATTCAAATAACGGCTCTCCAGTTTACAGGCTGTGTGATCTTGGGCAAGTTACTAACTTCTCTATCCCTCACATATAAAATGGGGCCATTGCTAAATATCTTATACCTCGTACAGTTGTCGTGAGCATTAAATGTGATACAACATATGTACCTTGCTGGGAACTGTGCCTGGCATATAGGAAGAGGAGCAGCATATATTAAATTAAAACAAACAAAAAACGTCATTTTAAAAAACTGAAAGGCCATCTAGTGCAGAAGCCTGTTGGTCTGCTAGAGCCTTCTTCTTTTTTTTTTAATCTTAGTTCCCCCACCAGGGATTGAATCCCGGGCCAACGGCAGTGAAAGCGCAGAGTCTTAACCACTGGACCGCCAGGGAATTCCCAAGAGCCCTTTTCTATTAGTATACTTTTTGCACAATAATTTTAGTCACTTAAAGGAGTTTTTTCTTGTGGTGAGGCAATCTTTTATTTTCCCCTGAGTTTTCTTGAAAATTTAAAATTTTTATGGCATTGGTGAAATAGCCTGTTAAGTGATTTCAGAGTTTTTTGGCAGTCCCAAAACAGATCAAATGAATTTATTTGGAAAAAAATTCAGTTATAGGTTCAATCCAGACATTACATCAAGCCAATGAGAAAAAATTAATAGAGTTATGCTGAGGTAGTTTAAATTCAAATGAATCATGTTCTCTTTTATCCACTCAACAAATATTTATCTAGTCTCTACTTTGTACCAGACAAAATAAAAACTTAATTCACTTTTTGATCAAGTCAGTGAGAATATAGGTATTTAACAGGGCAAATCATATGCATGTCAGCATATGCCCACTCAGCTGTTCAGCATATTATTTACTACATGCCTACTAATGCCCTGGTGTGGAGCTTGGCAGTGGGAATGAAAAGACTCAGACTCTGCCTAGAGACAGTGACACCTAAACAAATGACCCTGCTCCTTTTATGCCCGCACAATGTCTGGGTAGAACTGCAGATACAATCTGTTACCAGAAACCACTTACTGCAAAACATTTAGTGTTCCTGTCAGGTCCCTGATCCTTTACTTTCTCTTTCTTCTTTTCTTCTCTTTTTCTTTCTCTGTCTCTGCCTCTATCTCTGTCTCTGTCTCTCTTCTAGGAGCCAAGCTCCATGCAGCCACCACCCTTTAGGGAAAATGGATTCCTGGCTGCATACCAGGAAGGTTCTTTTTTCAGATGAAGCATCGAGAAGACTCTCTCTCATGCTGATGTCCATCTCTTTAATAACATAATTTTGTAGGATAATATACTAAAAGATCTTCTGTTTGAGTGTAGATTTAGTACAACTATTTTAGAGAGCAACTTGGTAATATCTGCTAAAGTTTGTGATATGCATAGCTGATGGCCCCAAAGTCTACTCCTAAAAGTATATTCTAGGGAAATTTTTACATCTGTGCATAAGAAGACATGTTCAAGAATATTCATAGTAGCATAGCATATAAATGCAAAGAATTGGAAATCCATTAAATGTCCATCAAAAAAGAATGGGTAACTAAATTGTGGTATAATTAAACAATGAAATAATAAACTATACAATGATGAAAACAAATAAACCAAAACTGCATGCATTAACACTGATGAAATTCACAAACATGATGCTGAGTAAAAAAAAAAAAAAAGTTTTAGAAGAAATATAAGTAGCACCCCTAGACATCGTGGCAGTGAAAAATCCCCTTACATTTCTAAATACTAAGAGATGGTTATTGCTTTTTCCGTGCCCTTCCTCCAATATTGAGAACAATTAGTCTAGGATAATGGCATTATTCTAGCTTAGACATTTAGTTTGACATGTTAGCCATACAGGTAGAGATGTCAAGTGGACAGTTGGTAAATGAGTTTGGAACTTAGGGGAGAAGTCAGGGTTGGAGATACAAATTTTGGAGTTATTAGCATATGGAAGACATTTAAAGCCATGGCATTAGATGAGCACTCCTAGAGAGAGTACAGACAGTGAAGATAAGAGGGCCCAAGACTGAACCCTCTAGCATTCCAACTTTTTGGATACTGGATAAAGGAAGAAAAGCATGTACAGGAACTAGAATAAGCACAGCCTGAGAGGTACTAGGAAAATATGGTGCCATAGAAGCTAAAAGGGGAGGATGTTTCAAGGAAGAAATAATCAACTGAGTAAATTCTTCTGAGAAGGGTTGCAGCCTGACCAATTTTGTCATTATGGCAGAGACTGTTACTTATGCCCCAGTATTGGCTCTCCCCTTCCTCTATAATAATAAGATCACCCCTGATTTTTAACCAAACACATGGCCAATCAGAGATTAAAACTGCATTTTTTCCAGCCTCCCTTACAGCTAAATAAGACCATGTCTGGTCAATGAGATGGAAAAGTGATATGTGCAATTTCTAGGTCATTCTTAAAGAGAATGAGTTTGTTCTTTTCCCACTAGCTAGGTGTGGATGTGGTCATGAGCAAAATTGGACCAAGAAAATGAAGGCAACACCATAGGTATGGCAAAGCAGCAATAGAAGGGAGCCAAGTCCCTGACAGCCTAGAGTGTCATACCAGCCCTGATGGCCTCCTAGAATGGACTTACCATTAAACGAGATTTTAAAAAAAAAAAAAAAAGCAATATTGCTAGATTTTTGGTCACAGTTAGGCAACAGATCTGTCACTAAGTGGCAGAATACTCAAATAAATCAAAGCTCCAGGCCGAGAGCACCACTCTGAGGCTGCTTGGCTTGTGCTAGACTTTTCTATTTTTGTGTGTGTGTAAGATGAATATCAGAGTGCCTAAAAGCCAGAAATCCAGTGTCTCCCTGAGCTTTGGGAATGGGTTGTAGGACCGGTTTTTTGTCTTCCTGCTAATAGATATTCAAATGTATGACAGAATCTTGTCTGAGACCTGCCTTCACTGTAACAGATCACCTGAGCATGAGGTTCTTGGGGGGAAACCTAGAGCCCAATCCTATGTCTGACAACTGGAGGCCTCTAATATTCCCCCCAATTATCTAATAATTGTGAGTAACCAAATTTTCTTGGGTCAATATGCCACATTTGACCCAGCGAACAGGTTGGTATATACGTAAATTATCAGCAGACCTTTTATAGGCGACAACACGTGGAAATTCATAAAACAGCACAGGTTCTGTACTAAGACTTTGTCTAAAATAAAATATTTGTGACACATAAAGGGAAAAGAAGGAGTCTTTGGGGGGGTAAACTTTAAAAAAAAAAAACTTTAAAAATTGAATTATAACAAACAGTGAAGTGCATGAATTTTAAGTGTATGGCTTAATAAAGTTTCACAAATGAACACTACTTTGTAACCACCACCCAGACTGAGATAGAGAACATTTTCAGGACTCCAGAAAGTTCCCTCTTCCAGTTAATAGCCTCCTTAAAAGTAACCAGGAGAGATTAGCTTTGCCTGTTCTAGAAGGTCATGTAACTGGAATCATGTAGTAAATATATATGTGGTATATGTTTGTACCACAATTGACTTACCTATTCTTCTGTTGATGGACATTTGGCTGTTATGAATAAGCTTCTCTGAACACTCTTGTGCGTGTCTTTGGGTAGATACATTCTGTGTGAATGAAATGAAATACACTCATTTCTGTGAGGTGTATAGTTAAGAGTGAAATTACTGAGTCACAGGGCAGACATGTGTTTAGCTTTACTATGTACTGCCAAATAGCTTTCTAAAGTGGTCAGATCATTCTTCACTTGTACCAGCAATGTAACTGCTAAACATCCTAGACAACATCCTATCATTCTTTTTATTTTACTTTACTTTTTTGGCTGTGCCGCACAGCACGCGGGATCTTAATTCCCCGACCAGGGATTGAACCCGGGCCCTTGGCAATGAAAGCTCAGAGTCCTAACCACTGGACCACCAGGGAATTCCCCTTACATTCTTTTTACTTTTGACCATTCTAATGATGGTGTGGTGGTATCTCATTGTGCCTTTAATTTGCATTTCCTTGATGATTTCTGATATTGAGCACTTTTTATATGCTTACTTTACATTTGGACATCCTCCTTTGTGAAGGGCCTATCAAGTGTTTTGTCCATTTTTAAAATTGATTTTTAGGAGTTCTTTACATAATCTAGATACAAATCCTATGTCAGATATATGTATTGTGAATATCCTCCCCTAGGCCATGGCTTGCTTTTTCACTCTCCTATCTTTGGATGATTATTGCTTTTTATATTTAAGAAATTATTGCCTACTCCAAAGTCATGACAATATTCTCCCCTGACTTCTTTTAGAAATTTATTGTATTATTTTCACGTTTAGTTCTGCCATTCACCTCAAGTTAATTTTGAAATATAGTATAAGGTACATGACCAAGTTCCTTTTTTCTATATGGATAGAAAGTTAATAGCTCTAGCATCATTTATTGAGAAGATTGTTACCATGACTAGTTCTAGAATGGCTATCCATATTTATCCAACTTTTTTAAAAAGTCAAGACGTAAAATAGCCACTTAAAAAATCCTGATAGTACATTCATGTTAATAGCAGCATTATTCACAATAGTTAAAACAAGGAAGCAACCCAAGTTTCCCCTCACCGATGAATGGATAAGCAAAATGTATAATATACAGGCAATGGGATGGATTTCAATACATACAATGGAATTCACATTGAAAAGGAAGGAGGGACTTCCCTGGTGGTCCAGTGGTAAAGAATCCGTCCTGCAATGCAGGGGACACAGGTTCGATCCCTGGTCGGGGAACTAAGATCCCACATGCCATGGGGCAACTAAGCCCGTGCACCACAACTGCTGAGCCCGCACACCTCAACTAGAGAGTCCGCATGCTGCAAACTACAGAGCACACGTGCTCTGGAGCCTGCGCTCCACAACTAGAGAAGAGGAAACCCATGCGCCACAACTAGAGAGAAGCCCACGTGCTGCAGCGAACCCAAGTGCTGCAACGAAAGATCCCGCATGCTGCAACGAAGATCCCACATGCCGCAGCTAAGACCCCACGCAGCCAAAAAAAAATAAACAAAATTTTTTTTTAATTAAAAAAAAAGGGAAGGAAATTCTGCAATATGCTACAGCATGGACAAACCCTGAGGACATTATGCTAAGTGAAATAAACCAGTCACAAAAATACAAATACTATGTGATTCCACCTATATTATAAAAACAGAAAGTGTAAATGTGGTGGCCAGGGGCTGGAGGCAGGGGAGAATAGGGAGTTATTGTTTAATGGGTGTAGAATTTCAGTTTCACCACATGAAAAGAGCTATGGGGATGGATGGTGGTGATGGTTTCACAACAGTGTGAATGTATTTAATACCACTGAACTGTACATAATTAGCTGGAATTATTCTATTTAAAAAGATTACCATGTTCATGTTTTAGTTTCCTTGAGGTACAGCTCATACAGGAAAGGCAGGATATATGCTTGATTTTTTTCTTCTCTTCAACAATTTTCAGAATAATGAGTTGGTTTCTTAATATTCTTCAAGAGTAACCAATTAGGGCTGCAAGTTTTGAGATTAGGTTCCCCAAAGCAAGTCCTACAATGCTGAAGATGGCACTAAATGGCATCATCTGAGAAGGTAATTGGCCCCTGACCCTACCCAACTGATAAATTCCACTAGGTAGACATGAACCACTCAGCCAGCAGAGTAGGGAGGGCAGCAGACAATTTCTCACACACTATCCAACAATTAATTGACTTTTTGAAAAACTGCCAAAAATAATCCTCATTAATAGACAATAGATTTCAAGTGGTAACTCTTCTGGGAAACCCAAAATTTTTAGAACAGCCAAGAAGATAGAAATCCAAGGTTTTAGTAACCTGCAGTGAAAAGTAAGGCAACACTGGAAATAGGGGGCAAATCAGGGAATTTGGGGCAGCAATGGCCAGAACCTCAGAATGAAAAATTGGAATCAGTGTTTTGGGGCAAATTTTTTTAATTGGGAGAAATAAAAGTTCAAGATTTTATGGTTATAGGGGATGCTAAATAGCAGTTTGGTAGAATTCCCTCTGTAAAGTACCTAGCTCAGAATGAGGAGAGAACTGCAGCCCTCATTTACCTACTAGAGGCTACTGATACCTACAAAAGAACCTAATAATTGAGAAAGGTCAAACCAGCTTAGATCAGTTTTCACAAGACCTCCAGTAAAATGAGGAAAAAGAAGTGTTTATGGAATTTGGCAACATTAAAGTCATAGGTGACTTGATAACAGTTTCAGTGATGTGATAGGTATGGAAGTCCTGGAGTGGGTTGTAACAGTGAATGGCAGGTGAGGATTTGGAAACAGAGAAGTACTGACAATTATTTTAAGAAGATTTGCTATGAAGGGGAACAAAGGGCTGCTAGGAGGAGATCTAGAGTCTATCATAATAATAGAGGGAGAAACTGGTGATCCATGAGAGAACAATTATAAGAGTGATGTCCTCGAGAAAGCAAGAAAAGACAGGATCCAGAATATGAAGGGGCTGGCCTTCGATAGAGCAATGGTGCTTGTCTTGTACCAAGTGGGAAGACAGAAGATATTGATAAAGATACTGGAAGAGTTGGTGGTTAGAGGAATAGAGTCCCTGTTTAGTTGCTAAGTTTTTTCAGTAAATCATATGGTAGGTCATTATCTGATAGTAAGGGAGGGTTGAAATTTTTAGGATTAAAAAAAAAAAAAAGAAAATGTAATATAGTTGACTCAGACAGTGAAATACTGACTTTACTAGGAAAACCTTTTGAGATTATGGAACAGATACTGAGTGCTCGTTTCAACTCTGTGGTCATAAATTTAAGGCACTGGTTCAGTGTTCAGCTACTCTGCTGCAGGCCCAGAGAATATCTGGAGTTATACCCAGAAGGGCAGGTAAGTGTATAAGAGCTAGAGTTGCTTTTCATAATGATGGATCAAGGAATCAAAGATAGACAAGGCGAGGAAGAAGACAGGACAAACATAATGGACAGTTTAAAAAAAGAAGTAGTGGGGTCAGTGGACTGGAGAACCCAGGGTGTTGGATAGGAAACTATTTGGATAAAAATGATAAGAGTAGGGAATTCCCTGGCGGTCCAGTGGTTATGCCTCGGAACTTTTACTGCCGAGGGCAAGGGTTCGATTCCTGGTCTGGGAACTAAGATCCTACAAGCTGCGCAGCACAGCCGAAAAAAAAAGTCAAGTCTTCAGTGAATGAGGGGGAGTGACTGGGAGATGGGAGATCATTCAACTGTAGAAACAAGGAGCTGGAACTTTTGAAGAAAGAGGAAGAATAGTTCGAGTGAAATGGGAAGCAAAGAGAAAAAACAAGCATGCTTCATTCAAGCCTGGAATTATATAGGATATGAGAGAAATACTTACTTCACTTGAAAAGGCTAAAGAGGAGCCAGTGTCCTCAGGAGATCAACAGGTCATGCGCAGTAAGGTCAAGGAGTCAGAAGCAGCATTGATGAGGGAGGTTAAGGTTAGGGGGCAGAGTGTTTACCACACATCTGGAACTCCAGGGTTCTAGAAGGCACGTAGAAAGGTTTCGGAGGGCCTGGAAGGGTGGGGGGTTTGGTCAGATTGGGAGCTGTGCTAGCAGAATGAGCGTGACCATACAGAGGAGGTGACCAGGGAGGCTTGGGCTTCCAGTGACTGTAGAAAAGAGGGAGGTGGGGTACAAGGGGATTGCTGGCTGGGTGGGAGAACAAGTCAAGTCAGTCATTTTCAGGTCTTAGTCCAGACGTTAGTTCTTCTATGCTGCCACAACGCCCCACACTTCCCCAATTGGGGCACTTCTTCCTGTTTCTGTATATGAATTAAGATTCTAAGTCCAAGTTCGATCCTTATACCTTATCAGAACCAACACATACGTGCTTCCTCATCTATTAAAGGACACTATATCATATGCTAGGACAAACACATTAGGGTTCACTCGGTATAAACCCCTGAGCTTTCCTAGCTTGATGATGCTTGTTCCCATGGGAGGGGTGCACACTATCTCCCCACTCTCCTAACCCTGGAAACTGAGACTCTGGTCCTCATCTCTGTGAGACCTCTCATACCATATCCAGGCCATGGGGACAGCTTAGGTTGCTGCCTGGGAAAGAGAGAACCCACCCGCACAAGGTGACCAATGAGCCACTGCAGGCCCCAGGGCAAGGTTAAGTACAGTGGCCTTCTGCCCCGACCGCAAAGAAATATTGGAATCAGAGGTAGAAGTGTGTGCTATTGTGGTATACTCATACAAGTCTAGTTTAGATAGATTAAATAATTCCGTACTGGATAATCTTATGTTTTAAAATTCTATTAAAAATAAGGGGCTTCCCTGGTGGCACAGTGGTTGAGAATCTGCCTGCCAATGCAGGGGACACGGGTTCGAGCCCTGGTCTGGGAAGATCCTACATGCCGCGGAGCAGCTGGGCCTGTGAGCCACAATTACTGAGCCTGCGCGTCTGGAGCCTGTGCTCCGCAACGTGAGAGGCCCGTGCTCCGCAACGTGAGAGGCCCGCGCACCACGATGAGGAGTGACCCTCGCTTGCCACAACCAGAGAAAGCCCTCGCACAGAAACGAAGACCCAACACAGCCATAAAAATAAATAATTAATTATTTTTTAAAAAGTAATGGCTACCATTTATTAAAAAAAAAAAAAGTAATTTGAGAAGGTAGGTTTACACACTATTACATTCAATAGAGTGAATGACCCATGGTTCATCATAGGTCTCAGCCCTCATAGCTTCGACATGGCTTTCAATGGTAAAGGTTTTTATACTTTTTGTCTCCCTCACTGGAAAGTGAGCTCTTTCAGGGCATGAGCCTATTCCTCTAGCTTCTCTTAAAATAATACTCACTGTGCATAAATTGTCATCTTTTATTAAATACGTTTACTGTAAAAACAGAGCTGGATGGTATAATGTAAGCTGAAAACTGGACCATGGAATCTGGTCTGGGTTCAGGGAATGGAGAGAATAAATACTTAGCCTCCACTCAAGTTGATATTACCTTGGTTTTGTTCTGGATAAGCTAACAAGCAGAGCGAAGGATATAAACAGGATACACATGCCGGAGGGTGAATGTGGCTCCCCATAGCCTCCCTTGAATCTTTCAGAGTGCACCCAAAGTTTGCCTTTCTTAGCAATTCTGTAGGGTGGGCTATCCCTCAAGTCAAAGCCTCAGGAACAACTTAGGCTACCATAGAAGGTGATTATTCTGAGACTCAGCGAGCCATGCCAACCAGGCCCGTCAGGTTCTGGGCCTTGAAATTCTTGTGATGCCCACAGTCAGGCAGTCTCCCATTTTCTCTGAGTACGAGGCAGGGCCTGGGAGTTCTCCATTTCATCCTCTTGAGTTTTTTGTGAGCAGGCCTTTTGAAAAACAATGAGAAACCCTTATATCAAATTGAACCCAAGTATCATCAGGCAGTGTAAAAGAATTATGGTTGCTATTGCTTAGTTTAACATTAATAATTAATTCCACAAATATACATGGTGTGCCTACCATGTATTTGGGCCTGAAGATACAAAAGTAAATAAAACAGGCTCTGCCTCCTGCCTCAGGAAAGCCCGGAGTCTTGTTAAATTCATCAAGCTTTTCTCTAATGACCATTTCTTTACTGAGGGTGGACAGGATAAAAACAGGATACACTGCTTTGAAACTTTTTAAAAAGTTTATTATCATTAATTCCAGGTTGTTTAATAACGCTTTGATCTCTTTTGGTTTTCCCCTATCCCTCTGTCCTGTGCTGTTTCCCTTAAAATAATACTCAGTGCAAGTACACGGTCTGTTTTGATTAAATGGATATGTTTACTCTAAAAACAGAGCTAAGAGTTACCAACTTGAAGGATTCTTCCTCCTTTGACTCTGGATAAAACAAACTTTGGGAGACGCACAGGAAGATTCAGAGGTTTGTTCTGGTTCTGAGAGTCAGACAGCTAGAAAGGACCACAGATAAAAATAGAACTTCAACATTTTAGGATTTCAGGAGTTCATTGTGGGAGATCAAGTGCAGACATGTGAGTCGGCCAGTATAGGCTTTGTACAATCTTTTTTTTTTTTTTTTTTTAATTAATTAATTAATTTTTTTGCCGCCACACACAGCTTGCGGGATCTCAGTTTCCTGACCAGGGATCGAAACTGTGACTCCTGCAGTGGAAGCACAGAGTCCTAACCACTGGACCACCAGGGAATTCCCAGCTTTGTACATTTTTTAAAAATATTTATTTATTTATTTGGCTGCACTGGCTCTTAGTTGCAGCACGAGGGATCTTCGTTGCCACGTGCGGGATCTTTAGTTGTGGCATGTGGGATCTAGTTCCCTGTCCAGGGATTAAACCTGGGCCCCCTGCATTGGGAGCTCGGAGTTTTAGCCACTGGACAACCAGGGAAGTCCCGAAGCTTTGTACAATCTTAACTTTCAGATTCATCTGAAGAAAATGAACTTGTTTTCATGAAAATTCACCCTTTGTATTTCTTATGAATTTACTTACTGCTTAATGCGTGCATGTACTTATTCATATAATTGTTCCCGGTTTTTGGAGATGTAAAATATTCTAAAAGAAGTAACTAAGCCTACGAAAAATCCTTTTACATAATAAGTATACAGAAGATCTCACAGTTTACATGCCTCAGGGCCTTTGCACTTGCTGTTTCCAAAGTCCTAATCCTTCTTCTTTCACGCCTGAGCACAAATGTCATCTTATCAGAGAGGCCTTTGCTGACCACCCTATATAAATAGTACCTCTCTCACAATTATACCACTCCATCTTCTTCATCCTGATTTAATTTTTTCATAACATTTATCACCACTATCTTTTTTTTCCAGTTTTATTGAGATATAATTGACATACAGCACTGTAAGTTTAAGGTGTACAGCATAATGATTTGACTTACATATATCATGAAATGATTACCACAATATGTTCAATTAATATCCATCATCTCATATAGATACAGAATAAAAGAAAAACAAAAAAAAGTTTTTTTCCTTGTGATGAGAACTCTTTGGATTTACTCTCTTAACTTTCTTGTATATCATACATCAATGTCAACTATAGTCATCATGTTGTACATTACATCCTTAGTACTTAATTTTGTAACTGGAAGTTTGTACCTTTTAACCACCTTCATCCAATTCCTCCTCCTATCACTCCCTGCAAATGGTAACCACAAATCTGATCTCCTTTTCTATGAAAATTTTTTTTTTACATATAAATGAGATCATACAGTATCTGTCTTTCTCTGTCTGACTTGTTTCACTTAGCATAATGCCCTCAAGGTCCATCCATGTTGTTGCAAAATGGCAGGATTTCCTGGTTTGTTTGTTTTTTTACGGCTGAATAATATTCCATCTTATATATATAAACTTTTATATATATAACTTCTTTATCCATTCATACATCAATGGACACTTAACATTCCTTCCATGTCTTGGCTATTGTAAATAATGCTGCTATGAACATGGGGGTGCAGATATCTCTTTGACATAGTGTTTTTGTTTCCTTCTGATATATTCCCAGAAGTGGGATTGCTAGATCTCATTTTTAATTTTTTGAGAAATCTCCAAAAAATTACTACTGTATTCTATGGTGGTTGTACCAATTTACAATCTTAGCAGTACACAAGGTTTCCCTTTTCTCCACATCCTCACTAATATTTATCTCGTCCTTTTTTTTCCCCCCTAGCAAAGGCTCCAACACCATGGGCACCCCAAGCCTTTTGTCCTTCTAAATTTTATAATTTATTTATTTATTTTTCGCTGTGCCGCACGGCCTGCGGGATCTTAGTTCCCTGAGCAGGGATTGAACCCAGGCCCCCTGCAGTGGAAGCGCAGAGTCCCAACCACTGGACCGCTAGCGAATTCCCTTCTCCTTCTCATATATGTTGCTTCATTGGTCTTTGGAGTCTCATGTCACAAAACAACAAAATGAGCACAAGGCAAATAGGGTTGGACCAGGAGCACACCTAGAACATTCTACAACCCTCAGCAATTCCCAGCCTTCCCTGGGGCATCGTGGTAAATCTGACTCTGCATTTTACATATTGACTTGATTACTTATTGTCAGTCTGCCTCAATAGAATGTCGTAAGCTTTCTGAGAGCAGCAACAGTGTCTTCTGTTTACTGCTTTATGACCAGTGTCTAAACACAGTCCTTGGCACAGAGGGGCATAATATATGTTTTTAATAAATTTTATCCACCACCCACAAATTACCTTGGGAAAAATAATACTTCTTCTTCTCCCACTTTAGTCACTCTGTCCTCTTAGCTCTGATTTATTTTCTTTTAGCACATGGCTTTTTAAAAATTATCTGCTTGTTTACTTGTTTATTGTCTGCGTGCCCTGTTAGGGGAGCTCTACTAAGAACAGGGACAGTGTCTTGCTCGCCTCTATCTTCCCAGAGTTTAGAGCAAGGCTTGGCACAGAGGAGGCTCTCAATAAGTAGTTCCTGAATAAATGAAAATAAACGGATAAATAACTTTTCATGATGAAACTTGCCAGATAGGACAACTCTTCATGTACCTATGTTTTTATTCTATTTACTTGAAAATTTCATTTAGGTTCTCAATTACATGTTGATTTATTCAAAGGTAAATTAAGTTTTTAAAAAAAGTCAAATTGTAACAATTGCCTCAGTTTACATGACTAAATAAGTACAACTGCATTCTGATTGGCTGAATGATTGAGTGATTGATTTAAACCCATCTTCTAAACAAATAAGATTTGAAAGATGTATAGGTACTTAATACTACTTTGTGACGTGTGACTTCTGCTTTGAATTTGCACTCACCCATTATTCCTGTGACTTTAAGAAGCAACAAATATAAAATGCACCTCACTACTGAGTCCCTTTCCCCTGAGGTAAAGTAAGTAAATAAAGTCACCAGTTTCTTGTATATCCTTCCTGAAGTATTCTATGAATGCACTAGTAAACATTTGTGTATTTTTCCTTTTCTTACACAATTAATAACATATTATACTATTGTTCTGTACCTTGTTTTTGTTTTGTAGCTTTTTTTTTTTTTTTTACTTTATATTGGAGCTTGCTCAAGTATTATGGCTGTATAATACTCCATTGTGCAGTGTGTCTTAATTTATTTAAATAATTCTACAGGGACATTTAGATTGTTCTCAATCTTTTCCTGTTCCAAACAATCCTGCAATGAATAACTTTGTACACATGTCATTTCACACATACATAAATACATCTGTAGGATAAATTCCTAGATGCGTCTTTAGCTCTTAGAGCAATAAATAACACTTCTCATCCTCACCCAGCTTCTGAGCCAATTGGGAAATAAGACAAAAGAATTAGGCAGATAGTTGATCAAAAGTATGACCTGTATCACTGATAAAAGCTGATGCTGAAGAATGTGACTTACATTTGCATATAAGAGGGCTTCCTAATTCTAAATCTCTCTCCATTTAATCATAGGCAATGTTGGTCAACTATAGGCCTCTCAGTGCAGGTGTTGGGAAGAGAAGGGGCTGAGTGGAGCCTTCCCAGTTTATTCTTTACAAATGTAATAATTAGAAAAGTCATCTTCGGTGCAGCCACTATGGAAAACAGTATGGAGATTCCTCAAAAAATTAAAAACAGAACTACCATATGACTTAGCAATTCTACTCCTGGGTATTTATCCGAAGAAAATGAAAACACTAATTAGAAAAGACATAAGCACCCCTACGTTCATAGCAGCATTATTTACAATAGCCAAGATACGGAAGCAACCTAAATGCCCATCAATAGATGAGTGGATAAAGAAGATGTGGTGCATATTAAAATAATGGAATATTACTCAGCCATAGAAAGAATGAAATCTTGCCATTTGCAGCAACATGGATGGACCTAAAGGGCATTATGCTAAGTGAGATAAGTCAGGGAAAGACAAATACTGTATGATTTCACTTATATGTGGAATCTAAGAAACAAATGAATAATAGATCAATGGAACAGGATAGAAAGCCCAGAAATAAACCCACACACTTATGGGCAATTAATCTACAACTAAGCAGGCAAGAATATACAAAAGGAGAAAAGACAGTCTCTTCAATAAGTGGTGCTGGGAAACCTGGACAGCTACATGGAAAAGAATGAAATTAGAACATTTTCTCACACCATACACAAAAATAAACTCAAAATGGATTAAAGAACTAAATGTAAGACCAGATGCTATAAAACTTCTAGAGGAAAACACAGGCAGAACACTCTTTGACATAAATTGTGGCAATATTTTTTTGGATCTGTCTCCTAAAGTAATGGAAATAAAAGCAAAAATAAACAAACGGGACCTTATTAAACCTGAAAGCTTTTGCACAGCAAAGGAAACCATAAACAAAACGAAAACACAACCTATGGATTGAGAGAAAATACTTGCAAACGATGCTACTGACAAGGGATTAATTTCCAAAATATACAAACAGCTCATACAGCTTAATATCAAACAAACAACCCAGTCAAAAAATGGGCAGAAGACCTAAATGGACAGTTCTCCAAAGAAGACATACAGATGGCCAACAGGCATATGAAAAAATGCTCAATATTGCTAATTATTAGAGAAATGCAAATCAAAACTACAATCAGGTATCACCTCACACCAGTTAGAATGGCCATCATTAAAAAGTCTACAAATAATAAATACTGGCGAGGGTCTGGAGAAAAAGGAATCCTCCTAAACTGTTGGTGAGAATGTAAACTGGTACAGCCACTATGGAGAACAGTATGGAGGTTCCTTAAAAAACTAAAAAGAGAGTTACCATATGATCCAACAACCTGATCCTCAGGTTTTTAACCTTGCTTCTTTACTTTGAAATATAGCACACCAGATTTTTAATATATGCCCATGACTCCCGGGCATATATCTAGAGGAAACACGAATTCGAAAAGATACATGCACCCCAATGTTCATAGCAGCACTACTTACAATAGCCAAGACATGGAAGCAACCTAAATGTCCATCAGCAGATGACTAGACAAAGAAGACGTGGTATATATACAATGAAGTATTACTCAGCCATAAAAAAGAATGAAATAATGCCATTTGCAGTAACATGGATGGACCTAGAGACAATCATATTAAGTGAAGTCAGACAGAGAAACAAATAGCATGATATCACTTATATGTGGAATCTTAAAAAATGATGCAAATGAACTTATTTATAAAACAGAAGTAGACTCATAGGGAAAACAAACTTATGGTTACTAAAGGGGATAGCGGTGGGGAGGGATAAATTAGGAGTTTGGGATTAACAGATACACACTACTACATATAAAGTAGGTAAACAATAAGGACCTACTGTATAGCACAGGGAACTATACGCAATATGTTGTAATAACTTATAATGGAAAAGAATCTGAAAAAGAACATAAAACTGAATCACTTTGCCGTACACTTGAAACTAACACATTGTAAATTAATTACACTTCAATTAAAAAAAGGTAAAAGAAGTATTTGCACTTGTAATTTTGATACATTTTTCCTGGTTGCCCTGAGAAATGTACCAATTTAAACTCCTTCCATACACCTGAAACTAACACAACATTGTAAATCAACTATACTCCAATAAAAAAAAAAACTCCTTCCATATGAGCATGAATATAGACCCAGACACATAATGAAAATGTAATATAAGATAAAGGTGTTCCGATGATCTGTTTTTCTAGTCACGTCTCAGTACCTCAGGTTTTTAACCTTGCTTCTTTATTTTGAAATATAACACACCAGATTTTTAATTATAGTGGCTTTATAGCATTTTAGTATCTGACAGAGACTGTTAATGGTCCCAGTATCTGTTAACCCCTTCTCCCTGTTTCTAACAAGACTCTGAGCTTTTACCTGAGCATGTGGCTATCCATTTTTGTGTCCGTCTACAACAGCACACATGCATACTATTGGAAGGACTTGGACTTTAAGATGGAGAGACATCACAAGGAACTGCACAGAGGAGTGACATGATCACAGTGTCTTGTAGACTATATTGTTTCTGTAGTCAGCAGGGATTTATCTGCTCATCAGCAAAGGCATTTCTCAAACAGAAATGAGTGCAAACTATCCTCCAAGACCAGAACTAAAGCTGCTCTACAAGTTGAGGAGAACAGGACACTGGAGAACTAAGTGGGCGGCTCTCCTTTCCCTTAACTTAAATTATTCTAAATGTTTAGTTTTTAAAGAAAGGAAAGGGGAAGGAAAAGGGAAGGAGACTGATGAGAGTTTCAGATCCTAGATTTATGAGACGGGATGCTGTGCTACTTCCACAGATGTTTTGTTACCTTTTCGCAGTTGTTTTCTCATAAAACTTTGAGTTTCCTCATTGAAAAAAGATTTCAAAGCTTCAGCTCATTCACTGCAGTGGCCAAGAACATCTTTATTTATAACTTACGGAGTAAAAACACAGGTTCACAGAAGGCGGATGTCATTATGGAAAGAAGCCCAGTTAGAACTACTTTTCAAAATATTACAGGTGCGCAGATGAAAAACACAAATAGGAAATACAAAGCCACAAAACGCACTGGAAGACTGAACTTGTGTCCAGCCAAGAGGATAATGATAATTTATATTGGGCACGATTTTGGTTTAAACTTTCTAACAATTTCGTGAACCAAGTGTGTGCTGTGATTTTGGTGGGGCTGAGGGAATGCATGGACACAATGGGGCTTCTGAACTGTGGGCAATTCCTGCCCCAAACCTTTTTAGAGAACTTTCTTCTTGATTAAGAGACAAAGGTTATGGACTCCATCACATTGCCTTCCTAACTTCTTTTAAAAGCAAAGATAAAAAAGACCATAAATACATTGTTAAACCAATAACTTTGGGTTTCCATTCCTACTTAACAACACTGGAAAATAATTGTGTCTTTTGTGTTCATTGGACCTGCTATTAGGCCAACAAGGGGGAAATGTTATCTGAAAAAGTCTTATAAGCTCTTGGTTGAGCCTCCAAAAATAAATGCCTTTTGCTAGAAACTGGAGGATGGAAAAGCAGAAAGAAACTCTTAACAAGGATGGTATTTCAAAGACTTTCAAAAATTATGAAGAACAAAATGCTCTATAACTTTACTTTTTATGTATGTTTAGAGTTCCTGGCTGGGATTCCTTACCATTCTTTCCTTCTGTCTGATGTAAAGTCTCAGGTTGTAGTTAGCCAGTTTCAACCTCACCTTCCCATCTACTTTCTATTTGGAATTTTGAAGAAGTCCAAAATTATTGAAAATTCATACCCAAACTGCTTGTTGGTATTGTTATTCTGAGAACGGTGTGTGTGTGTGTGTGTTAGGGGGAGATAGACAAACAGAAAGACAGAGAGGGAGAGAGAGGAAAAGACAGAAAAATGGAGAGAGAGATGTGGAATAAAACAAATGAGTTACATAGTGATTTTTAAATTTTATTTTCCCAGGTAACTTTGAGAACCAGAATACTTTCTGTGGGAAAAGGGGCTACAGATATTGGGATAGAAGAGATTAGGTGAATACCCTGTGGTGCTTTTACCATTTCCTGACGATGCTAGGACCTTAGAAAAATTTAACTCTAATTATCCCTGTCTTTAGTATTTTTATTGTTATGTATTTTAATTTTATGCCTAGAAACAAGAAACAATCTAGTAGCAGTAAGCATCCCTAGCGTCCAGACTATGGTCTTGAAATACCATTTTTCCCTAAAAGAAATCAGGGCTGCTTGGAGAAATGGCTGATTCCAGGTTTGAGGTGGGAAATGCACAAGATGAGCCAGGAGTATCTGGTCATACCAGACAACAAAGAAGCTCAAAAACTACTGGAGCTGTGCCAAAAGGGAACAACTCTGGGAAGCACTCTGCAGAGCCTTTCACTGGCTCAAGATGATAAACGGAGCATCAGTAAGAGTAACTGCAATGGACTGAAAGACGCCAAGTACATTTAAATCCATGAGTTCAAAACAATTTAAAAGAAACAATAGGGACTTCCCTGGTGGCGCAGTGGTTAAGAATCCACCTGCCAATGCAGGGGACACGGGTTCGAGCCCTGGTCCGGGAAGATCCCACATGTCTCGGAGCAACTAAGCCCGTGCGCCACAACTACTGAGCCTGCGCTCTAGAGCCCGCGAGCCACAACTGCTGAGCCCATGAGCCACAACTATTGAAGCCCGTGCACCTAGAGCCCGTGCTCCGCAACAAGAAGCCACTGCAGTGAGAACCCCGCGCACCGCAATGAAGAGTAGCCCCCGCTCACCCCAACTAGAGAAAGCCCATGCGCAGCAACGAAGACCCAACGCAGCCAAAAATAAATAAATAAATGTTTTTTTTAAAAAAAAACAATAAATCTAATAAATCACCTTTGAAGGATGCTAACAACTATTCATTTTGCAAACTGGTACATAAAGTTAGGAATCAAGCACTTCTTCTATCTTTCCTATACAAACTATACCTCTGGGTAAACAACTAGTAAGTGAAGGAAGGTTTTTCTTTATAGAAGTATTTCAACAAATACACCAAGAAGAGAGAGCACTGGAAATCACCATTTTGCAATCCCTAACGAATTAAGGATCTGGGTATTGAGCATCTATGGCTGCCAACATCAGAAAGAGACAATTATGTCTTTTGATGAATGAACACACCACCACCTGTGAAGTAATTTTGACCAAAAAAAAAAAAAAAAATCAAACCTGAATCTGATTAAGCTTCTGGCTCTAACTACCAACTTATAGGAAACACAGGGGACAGAGGAACGTGCTAAAACTACACAATAGGAACACAATCAGTAAAATCTCAACTCTGGGAAAGCAGAATGAATGATCTAGCTTCTTCAACAATTAAATAGCAAGGAGTTAAAAAAAGAAGAGATGGATGGGGAACTTATAGATTAAGAGACCTAAAAATTTTTTCTATGCATATGAAAATAAAGGCTAATGTGCCTTTAAGCAACTACCCTAGATATTGATCCTATTTCAGTTGTAGCTAAAAACTAAAAATAAGACTTGTGAGAAACAGCAACTTTCAAAATTTGGATACTTGGAGTCCTCTTTTTTTTTTTTTTTTTTTTTTTTCACACACACTGTATTTTATTTTTACAAGAGATAAATAGACTGACACCAAGCATTGTACATGGATGACCACAACAAAAGCAACAATGATTGCAATTACCAAACATGAAACACACTCATACTATGTCATAATATTGACATTCAGTCCAGTAATCCTCCACTGCAACAGCTCCTTTACTTTGCAGTGAAAATTGATTTGTATATTCTTTGCCTCTGAGTTCTTGTGGGATTTTTTCTTTTTTTAAATTCAACCAGAAAGTCACAAAAATTATACTCATCCTCATCAGTTCACTCAGTCCCATGTAATTAATTTTTTTTTTTTATCTTGATCTTTTGTTAGCACTTTTATGAGCTCATCAGTTTTTCATTAGAGTTCTGAAAATGCTTATTCATTCAGTTCAGCAGTACAATCAGGTACCAGAAACCTGTACTTGTCAGAGTCTTTTCCATGAATTTCCTGAAGATGAAACCCTTTTATAGGAACATATTAACAAAAGCATCAGAGTACACCCAGAACTGTCTGTAAATGACAAAAGACTTAAAAATGACCACGGTTAAAGATTTGATGAAAGTTCATAATAATGCAGTTGACAAGAAAATTAGTTATTTCTGAGATATACATTTTAAAGTAATAACTAGGATTATGACTTATAACATTATACCAGAACATATAAGATTTTTAGAAATTTCATGTAATGTCTGAAACATTTATATTAACATATTTCCATACAAATAACCCAATGAAAGTTTAGTATTAGTTGTTTTGTTTGTTTGTTTATACTGCAGGTTCTTATTAGTCATCAATTTTATACACATCAGTGTATACATGTCAATCCCAATCGCCCAGTTCAGCACACCACTATCCCCACCCCACCGCAGTTTTCCCCCCTTGGTGTCCACATGTCTGTTCTCTACATCTGTGTCTCAACTTCTGCCCTGCAAACCGGCTCATCTGTACCATTTTTCTAGGTTCCACATACATGCGTTAATATACAATATTTGTTTTTCTCTTTCTGACTTACTTCACTCTGTATGACAGTCTCTAGATTCATCCACGTCTCAACAAATGACTCAATTTCGTTCCTTCTTATGGCTGAGTAATATTCCATTGTATATATGTACCACAACTTCTTTATCCATTCGTCTGTTGATGGGCATTTAGGTTGCTTCCATGACCTGGCTATTGTAAATAGTGCTGCAATGAACATTCGGGTGCATATGTCTTTTTGAATTACGGTTTTCTCTGGGTATATGCCCAGTAGTGGGATTGCTGGGTCATATGGTAATTCTATTTTTAGTTTTTTAAGGAACCTCCATATTGTTCTCCATAGTGGCTGTATCAATTTACATTCCCACCAACAGTGCAAGAGGGTTCCCTTTTCTCCACACCCTCTCCAGCATTTGTTGTTTGTAGATTTTCTGATGATGCCCATTCTAATTGGTGTGAGGTGATACCTCATTGTAGTTTTGATTTGCATTTCTCTAATAATTAGTGATGTTCAGCATCTTTTCATGTGCTTCTTGGCCGTCTGTATGTCTTCTTTGGAGAAATGTCTATTTAGGTCTTCTGCCCATTTTTGGATTGGGGTGTTTGTTTCTTTAATATTGAGCTGAATGAGCTGTTTATATATTTTGGAGATTAATCCTTTGTCCGTTGATTCGTTTGCAAATATTTTCTCCCATTCTGAGGGTTGTCTTTTCGTCTTGTTTATGGTTTCCTTTGCTGTGCAAAAGCTTTGAAGTTTCATTAGGTCCCATTTGTTTATTTTTGTTTTTATTTCCATTACTCTAGGAGGTGGATCAAAAAAGATCTTGCTGTGATTTATGTCAAAGACTGTTCTTCCTATGTTTTCCTCTAAGAGTTTTATAGTGTCCAGTCTTACATTTAGGTCTGTAATCCATTTTGAGTTTATTTTTGTGTATGGTGTTAGGGAGTATTCTAATTTCATTCTTTTACATGTAGCTGTCCAGTTTTCCCAGCACCACTTATTGAAGAGACTGTCTTTTCTCCATCGTATATCTTTGCCTCCTTTGTCATAGATTAGTTGACCATAGGTGCGTGGGTTTATCTCTGGGCTTTCTATCTTGTTCCATTGATCTATGTTTCTGTTTTTGTGCCAGTACCATATTGTCTTGATTACTGTAGCTTTGTAGTATAGTCTGAAGTCAGGGAGTCTGATTCCTCCAGCTCCGTTTTTTTCCCTCAAGACTGCTTTGGCTATTCGGGGTCTTTTGTGTCTCCATACAAATTTTAAGATGATTTTTTCTAGCTCTGTAAAAAATGCCATTGGTAATTTGATAGGGATTGCATTGAATCTGTAGATTGCTTTGGGTAGTATAGTCATTTTCACAATGTTGATTCTTCCAATCCAAGAACATGGTATATCTCTCCATCTGTTGGTATCATCTTTAATTTCTTTCATCAGTGTCTTATAGTTTTCTGCATACAGGTCTTTTGTCTCCCTAGGTAGGTTTATTCCTAGGTATTTTATTCTTTTTGTTGCAATGGTAAATGGGAGTGTTTCCATAATTTCTCTTTCAGATTTTTCATCATTAGTGTATAGGAATGCAAGAGATTTCTGTGCATTAATTTTGTATCCTGCAACTTTACCATATTCATTAATTAGCTCTAGCAGTTTTCTGGTGGCAGTTTTAGGATTCTCTATGTATAGTATCATGTCATCTGCAAACAGTGACAGTTTTACTTCTTCTTTTCCAATTTGTATTCCTTTTATTTCTTTTTCTTCTCTGATTGCCGTGGCTAGGACTTCCAGAACTATGTTGAATAATAGTGGTGAGAGTGGACATCCTTGTCTCGTTCCTGATCTTAGAGGAAATGCTTTCAGTTTTTCACCGTTGAGAATGATGTTTGCTGTGGGTTTGTCATATATGGCCTTTATTATGTTGAGGTAGGTTCCCTCTATGCCTACTTTCTGGAGAGTTTTTATCATAAATGGGTGTTGAATTTTGTCAAAAGCTTTTTCTGCATCTATTGAGATGATCATATGGTTTTTATTCTTCAATTTGTTAATATGGTGTATCACATTGATTGATTTGCGTATATTGAAGAATCCTTGCATCCCTGGGATAAATCCCACTTGATCGTGGTGTATGATCCTTTTAATGTGTTGTTGGATTCTGTTTGCTAGTATTTTGTTGAGGATTTTTGCATCTATATTCATCAGTGATATTGGTCTGTAATTTTCTTTTTTTGTAGTATCTTTGTCTGGTTTTGGTATCAGGGTGATGGTGGCCTCATAGAATGAGTTTGGGAGTGTTCCTTCCTCTGCAATTTTTTGGAAGAGTTTGAGAAGGATAGGTGTTAGCTCTTCTCTAAATGTTTGATAGAATTCACCTGTGAAGCCATCTGGTCCTGGACTTTTGTTTGTTGGAAGATTTTTAATCACAGTTTCAATTTCATTACTTGTGATTGGTCTGTTCATATTTTCTATTTCTTCCTGGTTCAGTCTTGGAAGGTTATACCTTTCTAAGAATTTGTCCATTTCTTCCAGGTTGTCCATTTTATTGGCATAAAGTTGCTTGTAGTAGTCTCTTAGGATGCTTTGTATTTCTGCGGTGTCTGTTGTAACTTCTCCTTTTTCATTTCTGATTTTATTGATTTGAGTCCTCTCCCTCTTTTTCTTGATGAGTCTGGCTAATGGCTTATCAATTTTGTTTATCTTCTCAAAGAACCAGCTTTTAGTTTTATTGATCTTTGCTATTGTTTTCTTTGTTTCTATTTCATTTATTTCTGCTCTGATCTTTATGATTTCTTTCCTTCTGCTAACTTTGGGTTTTGTTTGTTCTTCTTTCTCTAGTTTCTTTAGGTGTAAGGTTAGATTGTTTACTTGAGATTTTTCTTGTTTCTTTAGGTAGGCTTGTATAGCTATAAACTTCCCTCTTAGAACTGCTTTTGCAGCATCCCATAGGTTTTGGGTTGTCGTGTTTTCATTGTCATTTGTCTCTAGGTATTTTTTGATTTCCTCTTTGATTTCTTCAGTAATCTCTTGGTTATTTAGTAACGTATTGTTTAGCCTCCATGTGTTTGTGTATTTTATGCTTTTTCCCCTGTAATTCATTTCTAATCTCATAGCGTTGTGGTCAGAAAAGATGCTTGATATGATTTCAATTTTCTTAAATTTACTGAGGCTTGATTTGTGACCCAAGATGTGATCTATCCTGGAGAATGTTCCGTGTGCACTTGAGAAGAACGTGTAATCTGCTGTTTTTGGATGGAATGTCCTATAAATATCAATTAAATCTATCTGGTCTATTGTGTCATTTAAAGCTTCTGTTTCCTTATTTATTTTCACTTTGGATGATCTGTCCATTGGTGTAAGTGAGGTGTTAAAGTCCCCCACTATTATTGTGTTACTATCAATTTCCTCTTTTATAGCTATTAGCAATTGCCTTATGTAATGAGGTGCTCCTATGTTGGGTGCATATATATTTATAATTGTTATATCTTCTTCTTGGATTGATCCCTTGATCATTATGTAGTGTCCTTCCTTGTCCCTTGTAACATTCTTTATTTTAAAGTCTATTTTATCTGATATGAGTATAGCTACTCCAGCTTTCTTTTGATTTCCATTTGCATGGAATATCTTTTTCCATCCCCTCACTTTCAGTCTGTATGTGTCCCTAGGTCTAAAGTGGGTCTCTTGTAGACAGCATATATATGGGTCTTGTTTTTGTATCCATTCAGCAAGCCTGTGTCTTTTGGCTGGAGCATTTAATCCATTCACGTTTAAGGTAATTATCGATATGTATGTTCCTATGACCATTTTCTTAATTGTTTTGGGTTTGTTTTTGTAGGTCCTTTTCTTCTCTTGTGTTTCCCACTTAGAGAAGTTCCTTTAACATTTGTTGTAGAGCTGGTTTGGTGGTGCTGAATTCTCTTAGCTTTTGCTTGTCTGTAAAGCTTTTGATTTCTCCATCAAATCTAAATGAGATCCTTGCCGGGTAGAGTAATCTTGGTTGTAGGTTCTTCCCTTTCATCACTTTAAGTATATCATGCCACTCCCTTCTGGCTTGTAGAGTTTCTGCTGAGAAATCAGCTGTTAACCTTATGGGAGTTCCCTTGTATGTTATTTGTCGTTTTTTCCTTGCTGCTTTCAATAATTTTTCTTTGTCTTTAATTTTTGCCACTTTGATTACTATGTGTCTCGGCGTGCTTCTCCTTGGGTTTATCCTGTATGGGACTCTCTGCGCTTCCTGGACTTGGGTGGCTATTTCCTTTCCCATGTTAGGGAAGTTTTCGACTATAATCTCTTCAAATATTTTCTCTGGTCCTTTCTCTCTCTCTTCTCCTTCTGGGACCCCTATAATGCGAATGTTGTTGCGTTTAATGTTGTCCCAGAGGTCTCTTAGGCTGTCTTCATTTCTTTTCATTCTTTTTTCTTTAGTCTGTTCCGCAGCAGTGAATTCCACCATTCTGTCTTCCAGGTCACTTATCCGTTCTTCTGCCTCAGTTATTCTACTATTGATTCCTTCTAGTGTAGTTTTCATTTCAGTTATTATATTGGTCATCTCTGTTTGTTTGTTCTTTAATTCTTCTAGGTCTTTGTTAATCATTTCTTGCATCTTCTCAATCTTTGCCTCCATTCTTATTCCAAGATCCTGGATCATCTTCACTATCATTATTCTGAATTCTTTTTCTGGAAGGTTGCCTATCTCCACTTCATTTAGTTGTTTTTCTGGGGTTTTTTCTTGTTCCTTCATCTGGTATATAGCCCTCTGCCTTTTCATCTTGTCTATCTTTCTGTAAATGTGGTTTCTGTTCCACAGGCTGCAGGACTGTAGTTTTTCTTGCTTCTGCTGTCTGCCCTCTGGTGGTTGAGGCTATCTAAGAGGCTTGATGGGAGGCTCTGGAGGTGGGTAGAGCTGACTGTTGCTGTGGCGGTCAGAGCTCTGTAAAACTTTAATCCACTTGACTGTTGCTGGGTGGGGCTGGGTTCCCTCCCTGTTGGTTGTTTTGCCTGAGGCAACCCAACACTGGAGCCTACCCGGGCTCTTTGGTGGGGCTAATGGCAGACTCTGGGAGGGCTCACGCCAAGGAGTACTTCCCAGAACCTCCGCTGCCAGTGTCCTTGTCCCCACGGTGAAACAGAGCCAGCCCCCGCCTCTGCAGGAGACCCCCCAACACCAGCAGTTATGTCTGGTTCAGTCTCCCCCAGGGTCACTGCTCCTTCCCCTGGGTCCCGATGCACACACTATTTTGTGTACGCCCTCCAAGAGTGGGTTCTCTGTTTCCCCAGTCCTGTCGAAGTCCTGCAATCAATTCCCACTAGGCTTCAAAGTCTGATTCTCTATGAATTCCTCCTCCCATTGCCGGACCCCCAGGTTGGGAAGCCTGACGTGGGGCTCAGAACTTTCACTCCAGTGGGTGGACTTCTGTGGTATAAGTGCTCGCCAGTCTGTGAGTCACCCACCCAGCAGTTATGGGATTTGATTTTACTCTGATTGCGCCCCTCCTACCGTCTCGCTGTGGCTTCTCCTCTGTCCTTGGACGTGGGGTATCCTCCTTGGTGAAGTCCAGTGTCTTCCTGTCGATGATTGTCCAGCAGCCAGTTGTGATTCTGGTGCTCTCGCAAGAGGGAGTGAGAGCACGTCCTTCTACTCCGCCATCTTGGTTAATCCTGGAGTCCTCTTAATTAAGTCATACTTAAAATCATCTCCACAACTTTAATTATTTTGTAAAATAGTGTTTGCCCTCCCAAAGCAATGGCCTGCATTTAATTATAGTAAAATATTTTTCATTCATACAACAGTGATTTGGAACTTGGAATAATTCTGACCGAAATGTTTACCTTTCTTAATTCTTTCTTGTGTGCATATATCAAGAACAAAAAAAGAATTTTATAGAAAATAGGAGCTGGAAATTAAATGCCTGAGATCACAAACTATTTTCAAGATCCTTAAGAATAAGATGGGATCCATGATCTCAAAATTAGCCAAGAGACATAACATGCACATATAAATGTTAAATTCTTTAAATGTGACAATGGGAGTTTTACTGTGGCTGAAACAGGAAAGAATTTCCAGAGGCTGGACTTTTTTTTTTTTTAATTTTTAAAAAATTTTTTTAAATTTATTTATTTTTGGCTGCGTTGGGTGTTCGTTGCTGCCACGGGCTTTCTCTAGTTGCGGCAAGTGGGGGATACTCTTTGTTGTGGTGTGTGGGCTTCTCATTGCGGTGGCTTCCCTTGTTGCGGAGCACGGGATCTTGACGCGCGGGCTTCCGTAGCTGTGGCTCGTGGGCTCTAGAGTGCAGGTTCAGTCGTTGTGGTGCACGGGTTTAGTTGCTCCGCGGCATGTGGGATCTTCCCGAACCAGGGATCGAACCCGTGTCCCCTGCATTGGCAGGCAGATTCTTAACCACTGTGCCACCAGGGAAGCAGAGGCTGGACTTTTATAGGACCTAGATAAGCTGAAAGGAGGCAAAAGTGATTGCAATTGTTCTCATCCATTCATAAAAGAGATCTCTAAAGCCCTACTGGATAACATATTACTGGTTCAGCATTAAATGCAAATGTTCTTGAGAGCAATAAAATATCCTGTAATTCAAGTACAGATTGAAATACTCTGTAATTCAGTTGTTTCACTAATTCAGAAACTCAATTGTCCTTCAGTTCAACTGGCCCAAATTCAAGCAGCTTTACCACGTATGCAGTGATTTATTTATTTTTATTGAAAATACAAAGTAATATTAAAGGAAAACATTTAAATAATTTAAAAATCATTCCATATCCCCCTACACTAACACAATGAATTTCACTTCTGCATATTACTTTCCACATGCATAAAGATTTTACAGACACAATGATAGTGTTCTTACCATTTTATATTGTGCTTATTTTACTTACCATATCACAGACATGCCCATGTTTCTACAGTCTTCCAATTTTTTTAATGGCAGTATAAGGCTTCACTCTTTTTATTAGCCCACTTTCTTCTTTGCCATTTAGATTATTTCCAATTTTTCGCTATTGTAAATAATGCAGACATAAACAACCTCATGCATTTACCTTTGTTTGTTTTGTTTGTACGTTATTCTTTAGGTTACAAATCAAGGAGTAGAATTTATGAGGAAAAGATACGGTCATTTTTATGGCTTTCTATGTAGTGCCATATTGTGTTCCCAAAGGGTTGTATCTGTTTAAAATGCCTTCTTAAACGAATGTATTAAACAGGTTCTTTCTAAAATTTAAAAATAACTCAGAAAAATTAGGTAGTTTTACACTTACATACTTAAAGTTAAAAATAATTTTTGTCTCTTAAAAAATGAAGAGTGTGGGTAGGTGATCTAACAGATTACTAAAAGTTTAGATGAGTTAACTTAAGCTACGCTTCTTAACTTTTCTCAAGTTACGGCACACATGGAAAGTGATATGGTAGGCACACTGGAGAAAATGGACAAAGATGTTTCTGGCCCCGAAGCTTCAGCCACCCAGGCCACCTCTGGCTACCCCAAGAGCTGTGGGGATCCATATCTAGGCACATCTATCACCCAAAGAGCCAGTGTACATGGGAAGGGAAGTTCTAATTGAGGTTAGGTGACTCAATCCAAGTCACAAAATCTAGTTAGTGGAAAATGAATTCAAATTTCTTCTCATCAATGTATTTTCTACTATGTCACAATGTTCTACATGCTTTCTGGCTCTAAATTTCAATTTCACATGCAGACAGGTACCTATACTTATGAATAAAGAGGATTTTCTGATATGCTTAAAGACACCTAAACTAGCAATTTACATCAAAGCTGAAAATTAAAAATAGCTCTTAGGATCAACAAATATTCAACTCTTTCCTCTGCAATTTTTCAGATTTTCCATTCTTTTAAATTTAGTTTGTAAACTCTGAATAGTAATAATCTTTTGCACAACATCTTGTATATCTCTGGTAGTCAGTAAATAAAAGAATCATAACTATAAATAATATACACTACAAAGGAAAAACACTAGACTTAAGTCCATTCTAAATAATTCTAAGGTAAAAAAAAATTTTTAAGTATTGATTTTGTAGAGGTAGAGAATCTTCCCTCTTTATATTTCAAATTCCTTGTTAGCTAAATGGAACCTTAATGTACACTATTACATTACATTAATGTACACTATTACACTGTCATAAGAAATATTTCACTCCACAGAATGATTTTGACCTACACCCAGTGTTGATGCTACCAGGAGAAAAAAATTCACTGCAAAGACGTTTCGCCTTTTACCAAGTGTCCAGCATTCCAGATCACCTTTGATGAGCAGAGATTAAAGGTAGTAACCCCACTGATTCAACTGTAAATATACATAAGATGTTTCTTGACCATTAATCACAGGGTTGGGGTGCAGAGTGGGGGTTAGGCATGAGAATTTACCTAACGTGTGCCAGGCCACAATAACAAGTAAGACACTCCAAACCCTACATTCTTTTTCATTACACCCTGAAACAGTGATTACTTGGTCATTTCTAGGGACTTAATCAAACATTATACACACAAACACACCCGTGGGACCGCATGGCACTTGGAAGATTACCCACGATTTCCCACTTATTAAGATCTGGATCATATTTCTCAATGCTCTGAAGATATGTCCCCTTTGAGTAGGAATACCCCCCAGTGACATAAATACATCCATTCATGATGACGGCACCACACTCCATTCTCCTTTCCATCATGGGAGCGATCTCTCTCCATTCATTCTGTTCAGGGTCATAGCATTCTGTGATTGTAGTTTGTCCACCAACTAGATAGAGCTTATTTTCAAATGGAACTGAACATAATCCATATTCTATTAAAAAGAAAAAAGCATATTTCTATTAGGATAACAAACAAAAGAGATACCTTAGGGTGGTGATATAATAATGCTTTACAATTTAGCATACAAAAATAGAGTAGCTGTGACATTTTGATTCCAGCACATACTACCACAACACGGAGCCTTAAAATCCACTCCCAATCACCAGACTCAGATGACCTATTCCTGCCACTGTCTTTCAGGTTATCCCTAAACTGGCTTTGCAGGATGCCGGGAGGAACTCATCCTCCGACCACTACCCTTCCGGGAACTTGCCAGCACAGGCACCTTTTTCTCTACGCCTATGTGTAAAAGGTGGTAGCAGCAGAGTCCCTCTGCCATGAAGACGTCCCAGGTAACTGGTGTAGGGTCCTTCGGGTGTTAGCAGCTAACCCTGTACAGTATCTGCTGCCACAGGCGCTTGCCTCTCTCACACTGCTGGTCAAGTTAAAGACACAAGAAGTTAGAGAAATACAAGCCAGTTTAGTGGGGAACTACAGTCTGTGACCTTAAGAAGCTGTGGAAGGTGCTCAAAGGCCGAGGGTTGCCGTGTGAGGTCTGCGTCCTGGGGCTGGGAGTCCACCTCTTGGGGGTCAGCTTTCCAGGCCGTTTTAATTTTTTCCATTTTATCTCCCCCTCCACATCCAAACCTGCTGGCTCTTCAAGGCACCAGGATCTTTGGCAACTTCACTTCCTCTCCCTTCTTCCCAGGGCTGTGACTAGGGTAAGGCAAGTGAGGTGCCCAGAGCACAAAACAGGAGGAGACTCTTCCACTTCCGAGCAACTCCTTCAGTTCTGTGCCTCAAGGGTCTCACTTGCCTGACCCTAGTCCCAGCCCTGTTTCTTCCACGCCCTCAGTTCTAATATCGCTCCCAGCCTGTGAGTTCTTTCTCTGGAAGTATCAACCATTAGATTACACTTAAATACTTCTAGCTGCAGACCTGAAGAAAGAGCAGGAGTTGTCAGTGGCACTAATACTACAGCGAATAAATGAAGATTTAGCTTGCCATTGCTGAGCTGTTCCATCTGTCTGGAACACCTTCTTTTCCCAGGTTCTTGCACAGCTGCCTTCTCCATGTCATTCGGGTCTCATCTTACTCTCACCTCCTCAGAGGGCCTTCCCAGATCATCCAACCTGAAGGAGCCGGTCAGGCATCTCTACCACATCACCCTATTTTAATTCTCTCTGTAGCTCTTCTCATGATCCGATGTGGTTCCTGTTTACAGTCTCTCTCTTCCTTCTGACAGTGCAGGAACTGTGTCCTGCCCACCACTCCTCTCCCAAGTGAAGGATGGCAAGTGTCTGGCATCTTGTAAGGACTCAATAAAAGTTTGTTGAATCAATGAATGAATTGTACCTTGTACCCTCTGTGCCCAAATATGCGCTCCCATTACTTCGTGGAAGAAAAGCTTATAAGGCCTTCTTTAGAAAGAAAGAATGTACAATCAGAAATGTGATTTCCCCTTTAAGTAGGGAAGACAAATTCTTATCAGTAAAGTTCTTACTATTTAGGTTTCAAAGCCTAAGGAAAAATCTGAGAAGACTGGTATTTCTGCTTTGAGTCCACATACTGTTGTTCTCTGGTTTCTGACATCCAAGAAAAAAAGAATTCTCCTACCTCTGAAAACCCATTTATTACCTTTCAGTTACACACATGCAGAATTTTTATAGGATTTAGTTGTTTTTGAGTACTTGTGACACATTGTTTGTTTATATAAATTATGAGTCATTCTGTCAAATGGTTATTGTGAAAATTAATGATGATTCAAAACTTTTATCAGTTGGTATAAATGATTCAACAATGAGCTTATTAAGCTTTTCTTAAATTATTCAAATCTCACAAAAAATCCTCAATTTGCAACTCTTATGTTAACAGAAGTATCTCAATCTTTCTATAGCAGTAAAAATGTTTAAAATAAAGTGACTCCTGGGCTCTCTATTCTGTTCCATTGATCTACGTGTCTGTTTTTGTGCCAGTACCATACTGTTTTGATTACAGTAGTTGTGTAGTATAGTCTAAAGTCAGCGATTCCTCCAGCTCTGTTCTTCTTTTTCAAGACTGTTTTGGCTATTCGGGGTCTTTTGTGCTTCCACACAAATTTTAAAATTATTTTTTCTAGTTCTGTGAAAAATACCCTTGGTATTTTTTTAATTAATTAATTTTATTTATTTTTGGCTGCGTTGGGTCTTCGTTGCTGAGCGCGGGCTTTCTCTAGTTGTGGTGAGCGGGGGCTACTCTTCGTTGTGGTGCGCAGGCTTCTTCTTGTGGTGGCTTCTCTTGTTGCAGAGCACAGGCTATATAGGGCATTTCAGTAGTTGCAGCACACGGGCTCAGTAGTTGTGGCTTGCGGGCTCGAGTGCAGGCTCAGTAGTTGTGACACACAGGCTTAGCTGCTCCGCGGCATGTGGGATCTTCCCGGACCAGGGCTCGAACCCGTGTCTCCTGCATTGGCAGGCAGATTCTTAACCACTGCGCCACCAGGGAAGCCCTACCCTTGGTATTTTGATAGGGATTGCACTGAATCTGTAGATTGCCTTAGGGTAGTGTGGTCATTTTAACAATATTAATTCTTCCAATCCATGAACACAGTATGTCTTTCCATCTGTTTGTAGCATCTTCAATTTCTTTCATCAGTGTCTTACAGTTTGCCGAGCACAGGTCTTTACCTCCTTAGGAAGGTTTAGTCCCACGTATTTTATTCTTTTTGATGCAATGGTAAATGGGATTGTTTCTTTAATTTCTCTTTCTGATAGTTCATTGTTAGCATATAGAAATCCAACAGATTTCTGTATATTAATGCTGTATCCTCATGATCAATTAATCTATGACAAAGGAGGCAAGAATATACAATGGAGAAAAGAAAGTCTCTTCAACAAGTGGTGCTGGGAAACCTAGACAGCTACATGGAGAAGAATGAAATTAGAACATTGCCTCACACCATATACAAAAATAAACTCAAAATGGATTAAAGACCTAAATGTAAGGCCAGATACTATAAAACTCTTAGAGGAAAAGACAGGCAGAACACTCTTTGACATAAATCACAGCAAGGTCTTTTTCGATCTACCACTTAGAGTAATGAGAATAAAAAACAAAAATAAACAAATGGGACCTAATTAAACTTAAAAGCGTTTGCACAGCAAAGGAAACCATAAACAAGATGAAAAGACAACCCTCAGAATCGGAGAAGATATTTGCAAATGAAGCAACTGACAAAGGATCAATCTCCAAAATATACAAACAGCTCAGGCAGCTCAATATCAAAAAAAAACAAACAATCCAATCAAAAAATGGGCAGAAGACCTAAACAGACATTTCTCTAAAGAAGACATATAAATCGCCAACAAATACATGAAAAGATGCTCAAAATCACTAATTATTAGAGAAATGGAAATCAAAACTACAATGAGGTATCACCTCACACTGGTCAGAATGGCCATCATCAAAAAATCTAGAAACAATAAATGCTGGAGAGGGTGTGGAGAAAAGAGAACCCTCATGCACTATTGGTGGGAATGTAAATTGATACAACCAATATGGAGAACAGTATGGAGGTTCCTTAGAAAACTAAAAATATAACTACCGTATGACCCAGCAATCCCACTACTGGGCATATACCCAGAGAAAACCATAATTCAAAAAGATACATGCACCCCAATGTACACTGCAGCATTATTTACAATAGCCAGGACATGGAAGCAACCTAAATGTCCATCAACAGAGGAATAGATAAAGAATATATGGTACGTATATACAGTGGAATATTAGCCATAACAAAGAACAAAATAATTCATTTGCAGCAACATGGATGGACCTAGAGATTGTCATACTGAGTGAAGTAAGTCAGAGAATGATGAATATTATATGATATTGCTTATATATGGAATCTTAAAAAAGGGTACAAATGAAATTATCTACAAAACAGAAATAGAGTTACAGAGTAGAAAACAAACTTATGGTTACCAGGGGGCAAGAGGGGGAGGGATAAGTTGGGATATTGGGATTGACATATACACACTACTATGTGTAAAACAGATAACTAATAAGACCTACTATATAGCACAGGGAACTCTACTCAATACTCTGTAATGGCCTATATGGGAAAAGAATCTAAAAAAGAGTGGATATATGTATATGTATCTGATTCACTTTGCTACACACCTGAAACACAACATTGTAAATCAACTATACTCCAATAAACAAATAAATTTTTTTAAAATGATAAAGCCAAAAAAACCCAGATGAACAGATAAAAAAGATGTGATATATATATAATATACACACACACATAATGGAATACTACTCAGCCATAAAAAAGAAAGAAAATTTTGCCATTTGCAACAACATGGATGGACTTGGAGGGTATTATGCTAAGTGAAATAAGTCAGACAGAGAAAGACAAATACTGCATGGTATCACTTATATGTGGAATCTAAAAAATAAAACAAGCTAGTTCATATAACAAAAAAGAAATAGACTCACAGATATAGAGAAAAAACTAGTGGTTACCAGTGGGGAGAGGGGAGTGGGAGAGGGGCAAGATAAGGGTAGGGGACTAAGAGGTACAAACTATTATGTATAAAATGAATAGGCTACAAGAATTTATTGTACAGCACAGGGAATATAGCCTATACTTTGTAATAACTATAGAGTATAAAATATTTTAACTATAAAAAAATTTAAAAATTATAAATCACTATGCTGTACACCTAAAACTTATATAATATTGTACATAAACTATATCTCAATTTTTAAAAAGCACAAAAATAAATAAAGTGGGCTTCTCTGGTGGCACAGTGGTTAAGAATCCGCCTGCCATTGCAGGGGACACGGGTTCCATCCCTGGTCCAGGAACATACCACATGCTGTGGAGCAACTAAGCCCGCAAGCCACAACTACTGAGCCCGCGTGCTACAACTACTGAGCCCGCATGCCTACAGCCCGTGTTCCACAGAAAGAGACGCCACTGCAATGACAAGCCCGCGCACTGCAATGAAGAGCAGCCCCCGCTCACCGCAACTAGAGAAAGTCTGTGTGCAGCAATGAAGAACCAACGCAGCCATAAACAAACAAACAAACAAACAAATAAATAAATAAATTCCTGGTAGTTTTTCCCCTGTTACCCAAATGCAACATAATGTTCTGTTATAGTTGATGGAAACTTCCTCAGCTATAACTGCCTTTTTTCTTGTTGGTCACTCTATGAAGCTACTGAGGCTAAGGGACTGTGTCTTGTTTATTGAGCTCCTAGCACTGTACATAGCAAGCAGGAAGCCCTCAGCAAATATCTGTTGGACAAATGAATGAATGAAAAATTTCAAACCAAGCATGAGGGATAGCACCATCTGTCATGGCTCAAAAGAGTTTACACACAAATATGCACTATAAATACATGGCAGTCTGTATTCAGTGTTACATGAGTGATAGGAACAAAGCCATGCAGGGATTCAGAGACAACCACAATATTTTCAGGTATTCAATATCCATTGAAATACTTTAAGATTTTTACCTAAGATTTTTTTCTCACTGAAAAGACCTGTAAAGCTTATCTAATCTAACTTCCTTATTTTGCTGGAAAGTAAGATCCAAGAGCTTAAGCTGCTGCCCAAGATTACACAAGTGAATAAATAGCAAAGCCAGGAGAGAACGTTTTTCCCACTGGACACAGCTCTCCACGGATTTTCCCTCTCTATCACTTACTGCTTCTCCCGGGTTCTTCATGCACTCTTCTTCCTCAGCTCATCCTTTAACTAATGCTGTTTCCCAAGATTCTGCTCACTACTGTGTTGTTGGTCCCAACCTCCCAAGGCATCTCATTCACCTCCACACATAGTCATCATCTCTAAGCAAACAACTCACAGATCTCTGCATTTAGCTGCATTCTTCCTCCTGCAGAACCACACTTCCCATCGCTTGCTGGACAGCTCTTCTGAGTTATCTAACTGGTCCTTGACATTTCACTACAAAACTGAGTTCATCATCTCTCCTCTTCTCCCTTCCCACTGGTTGCTACTTCAGTGCTCCTAGTCAATCAGCCAGAGAGCCTGGAATGACTGTCAATTCCTTTCTCGTCCTCATCGCCAATGTCCAATCACCCAAGGGAGCGATCACTACCATTCAATCAATGGTGAATCTGTAACATTCCTCGCACCTGCCTGTTTTCTACTCCTACCACTTCAGGCTTTCAGTATTTCTCACCTGGTTTATTACAAGAGCTTTAGCAGATCTCCCTGCCATCTTTTTCCCAGTCTATTCTCAAAGGAGTTCTTTTCTTGAAGCTAGAACTGATCACACATCATTCTCTTGCTCTGAAAACTTTAAGCTCTCTATTTTAAAAATTCTCCAGGCTGCCATTCAAAGCCCTCCATGACATGCTCTTCAACTGAACTCTCCCATCCAGTCTCTCATCCTACCCTCTTGCATCTCATTAATATACTTTTACTCCCAGGAACTGGAATGAACCTGGAAATTTCCCTTCAGCCTTCCTTCACTGGCTAACTTTCTGCCAGAACGCTCTTTCTCAAAAACTACCTTCCTTAATTGTAGCTATTCCTTACGGCCCAAATCATAACAGCCTAGGCCTGGAAGCCTTCTAAGATTGTCAGAGTCCCCTTAATTAGACTGAAGCTCTCTCTACCCTCAATTTCAGTAGCACTTATTTTGTAAGACTGTCTTGTATTCCTGTTATGTATGTGTATTTACTACTAGATACTGAGTTCCTGTGGTAGTAAAATTAATCATCTTTGTGTCTTACGTAATAACTGTCGATAGAATGGTATCTTTCCCAAGGTAAGGTCTCAATAAATGTTATCTTGAATTTAATAGGATTATAGTCCCCTGTTTTTCAACTATACAAAGCAACCACCCTTAAAAGCATTAAGAAAAAAGGTAACATTTAGATTACCTTTTAAAAATAACAGTAGTCATTTCTTTGTGGTCTAAGCTACATATCTATAAGGTAGACTCAAGACTGACATTTTACATTCTTCAGGAGGTGCTCCTAAAATGCATAAGAGGCTTAACTTGCTATAATTCAGAGGATGTAGGTCCAAATGCCTGTTACCAAGGAGGTAACAGACTAGCTGAATGAACCAGGCTAGGGGTAAGAAAAACAGCAGCACGGGCCTCCCAAGTCTATGATGTGATGAGAATGGAAGAGACTGTGGTGAAATGGAGCACATAAGCCTCATCTAAAGGGAACAGCCACTACTTGGCACCAATAATTGTTGCCAGGAAGGAATATGATCCAAGGTTGCCAGATCTTGCAATTTTTCTAAAGGCCAGAAATCATGATTTTTATTTGAAATCTCCTGAATTTTAAATATTGGTAACAAGCCAGTTAAAAAATATTTTGAACACTGTGAGAGCCAAATAGAAGATACCACGTAGGGTGCTAATTTGATAACTTCGTTTCTCACATTATGTCAGGAAAATGTCCAATGTGAATCAAAATGCTCCATATGGAATTGTAATATTCATTTCTGATTGATTTTTTGATTCGCCATGGCTTTACATACTTTGGCTTAAGTCTCACTACCTTTTAAACTCTCTTTCAAGCAGTTAACAAGCTATACCCAATTTAAGTATGTTATGAGACCTTTATTTCTATATTTATTTTAAAATTAATTAATTTACTTACTTTATTTTTGGCCGCGTTGGGTCTTCATTGCTGTGCACGGGCTTTCTCTAGTTGCAGTGAGTGCGGGCTTCTCTTGTTGCGGAGCATGGGCTCTAAGCGCGCGGGCTTCAGTAGTTGTGGCTTGCGGGCTCTAGAGCACAGGCTCAGTAGTTGTGGCACACGGGCTTAGTTGCTCCGCGGCATGTGGGATCTTCCCGGACCAGGGATCGAACCCATGTCCCCTGCATTGGCAGGTGGATTCTTAACCACTGCGCCACCAGAGAAGTCCCTCAAGACGTTTATTTTTAAAGGAATCTCTTTATGAAATATAAATTAAGTTTGTAATGTAAACAACTGCCCTCTGATTTGTTAATCTGACTTTTCATATGTTGGATTTTCTCTGTAAAGATAAGTCAGGGAAGTATCTAACTCATAAGGTTAACATGAGGATCAAATGAAGTAACAGTGTAGTTGTTAAGAGCATGAGCTCCCAGCCAGACTGCCTGGATTTGAATCTCACAACAAGCCCTAGCTAGCTGACCTTGGGCAATATATTCACTCTCTGTGTGCCTCAGTGAACTACAAAATAGTAGCAGTACCTAGCTCACAGAATTGCTGTGAGGTTTCAAAGGATTAATACAGATAAAAGTATTGGAATAGTTAGTGCCTGGTACATACTTATTGAATAAATGTTACCTATTACAGGCATACCTTGACGATATCGCAGGTTGGGTTCCAGAGCACAGTAATAAAGTGAATATCACAATGAAGCGTCACACAAATTTTTTTCTTTTCCAGGGCATATAAAAGTTATGTTTAGGGGTTTCCCTGGTGGCGCAGTGGTTGAGAATCTGCCTGCCAATGCAGAGGACACGGGTTCGAGCCCTGGTCTGCGAGGATCCCACATGCTGCGGAGCGGCTGGGCCCGTGAGCCACAACTACTGAGCCTGCGCATCTGGAGCCTGTGCTCCGCAACAAGAGAGGCCGTGAGAGTGAGGGGCCCGCGCACCGCGATGAGGAGTGGCCCCCGCTCACCACAACTAGAGAAAGCCCTCGCACAGAAACGAAGACCCAACACAGCCATAAATAAATTAATTAATTAATTTAAAAAAAAATTCAAAAAAAAAGTTATGTTTATACTATACTGTAGTCTATTAAGTGTGTAATAGCATATTTTTATGTCTAGAAAAACAATGAATATACCGTAATTTCAAAATATTTTATTGCTAAAAAATGCCAATTCAATTACAATAGAACATCAAAGATCACTGATCACAGATTACGGTAACAAATGTAATAATAATGAAAAAGTTTGAAAGACTGTGAGAATAACCAAAATGTGACAAGACACAAAGTGAGCAAATGCTGTTGGAAAAATGGCACCGATAGAATTCTCAAGGCAGGGCTGCCACAAACCTTCAATTTGTAAAAAATGCAATATCTGCAAAGTACAATAAAGCAAAGCACAATAAAACAAGGTATGCCTGTACTCAGTATGACAGTTATTATTATTTTCTATTATAATTTCATTAGTTATCACAGAAAGTTGTGGGGAGTCTGGGATAATACATCTGAACTACTAGGAGACGAAAGTCTACCTCCAAGATGTCTTCAGAGCCAGGACAGCGTATGGCTGAAGTCCCTCCTTGTGTAAGTCCTGTGGTATATGGAGACACAGCACCAGATTCAGGTGTGCTCCCCCTGAACTGTGAGATGACATATATGATGTATGGTGGAACTAGCTGCATAGGTCAAGAGTAGGAGAGCCTGTTCCCTTATGGAGAGGCAGATTGCTTATCGGTTATAGCACAGGTCAATGCAATCAAACTGCCTGACTTTGAATCCTGATCCACCACTTCCAAACTGTGTGACCTTGGCAAAGCTAAGCTACTTATCCTTTCTAAGCCTTTACAAATATGTAAAACAGGGGTAAACAATACTTACTCACAGGATTGTAGTTAGAATTTAAGGTAATATTACGTGCAAAGTGCTCAGTCAGTACCTGACCTATGGAAAGTGCTCAAGAAGGTTAGCTATCATTATTCTCAGATGGTTCAAGCTCGTGAATTCCAACTATGCTCTCCAGTGACTCACACAAAAGCCGGATGCTATATGGAAAATGATTCAAAGTAGTATGGTGATATGGTGATATGAATCTTTCCTAATGAAAAAAACCTTAATCAGATGGCTTAACCTTAACCAGGTAACTGTAACAGGTTTATCCTTCCCCCTGAGCTCTACCCAAAGAGACAAGTCAAAGAACAAAGGACACCACAGAAGGTAGGCCATTCTTTGTGGGTAGACAACTGTTAAGGCCAACACAGGGCCCTGCACATCACAGGAGTAAGTGCTTAATAGCTATTGAAACCCAGAAAGAACATGCTTCTAAAAAAAAAAAAAAAATCATTTCCTGCTGAACTGAATCAACAGGTATCCTTCCCAACTATTTCATAGACTAGTGGTTTTTAACTGTTAATAAAAATTGTGTTTTATATAATGCATGTAGTAAATGAAAGAAAGCATATAACTAAGGAATAGGAAACACAAAAAAAGAATCTCAGTAAAAAAAATTTAAGAACAAACTAATTCTTTTAACCACACAGGCTTAAAATATGTGTCATGTAAAGACATCAGGGAAAGTATTTGTAGATGTCATCTAGTTGGAATAAGCTAATTGTGATTATTGTTAGATGAACATGTGAATATTTTGAGCCTTTAATTATACCCATGTGTAGCCTATGACAAATTTAGCACTTTCTACTTCCAGCCCATTTTTAGCCATCCCTTATGCTAAGATGCATCACAACATGTACTATTTGAGACAGTAATTTGTTACCTGGATGTGGACTGGAGGTGATGAGGCTCCATTCATTGATATCTGAATTGTAGCTCTGGACCTTGTCATAGGTGCAGCTTCCTCTGTATCCGCAGTGGCCGCCAATGACGTAGATAACTTCATGTAAGACACAGGCAGTAGCATTTCCCACGCCTGTGTGTTAATTAAAATCACATCTTCAGATTGCTCTTTCATTCGGTTTTGCAATGAATATTGGACTAAGATTATTATTGCTTTTGTTATTATTGACAGTAGATACAAGGCATTGTGCTAGATGCTATGAAGGATAGAAGAATTAAAAAAAAAAAAGGCTCCCTGCACCTTTTTCTAAAAGGGGTGAGACATTTACACAAATAATTAGAACACAGGGTAGAGAACTCCTATGAACATTCAGAGCAAGGAGACACTGCTTTGACTAGGGGAATCACGGCAGGCAGTGGCAGAATTTGACCTGGGCCTCGGTAGGTAGCCTTTGGCAGGCACAGGTGAGAGGAAGCCATCCTAGGCAGAGGGAAAGGTGAGTGCTTATTGGACAATGTCACGTAGCCGAGTTTGATTCCCAGCACTTGGGCAGGGCAGGTGGCACACCTGGTGCTGTCGTGTGGGAATTAAAGCTGACTTGGTAAACTGAAGCCACACGGCAAAGGATCCTGATGCCCAAGTAAGAAACATGGACTTAATTTAGCAGGACTTTTAAGGTTTTTAAACAGAGGAAGGGAGGGACTACAGGAGTAGAAGGGCAAGAGTCAGAAAGAGCTAGGTATTGGCCCAGGTGCGAAGTACTGAGGGCCTGACTTTAGACTGGGCCTTGAGTCGGAGGGAAGGATACCAAGGTAAGAGACACCGGCAGAACAGATGGGCCTTGATGACTGACTGCGTCCAAGACAAACAAGACTCATTCTGAGGTCCTGAGCTCAGAAAACTGGGAAACACTGATGCCACAGAAAAATAAGGACGAAATGGATTCAGCAGGGGAAGAAGACGTGAGGAAGAAAGATGAGGAGGCTCGTTTTAGTTGAAATTGTCAGTTTAAGTCTTTCAACCAACTTTTTACTTAGCCTATTAGATGGGCCGGTGCAGTTCAATCTCCCTGTGCATTTCTACTCCAAGACAAGAGTGAGTTTATAAGCAGGGAAGTTATGATGAGGGGAAAAAAAGTTAGGACTTTCTAAACAGCCAAGTATTTATTTCTTCTCTGTACACCCGTAAACTAAAAAAGGAAATGAATTTGAAACTTGACTCTGCCCAACTTCGGTGCTCATTACCAGGGAAAGCTGCTAGTTCACTTCATGGCTACAAAATAAAACAAACTGGGGAACATAGTGTTATCCTTTCTAGAGACAAATGGGAAACTTAAAGTTCAGCATGAGTCCACCCATCAGAACCAGTACTAGCAAAAAGTGCACAGAACTGACAGAAGTGTTACCCTTCCCTGGGATGGTCAGATATAATCAGGAATCAAAACTTAAGTTAAAAGTATAAAACTCTGGAATTTCAGACCCAGCTGGCGGGTAGGGAAAGACTTCAGCATACGAGGGTCTTCCATTCCACTCAAGGCTAAGGCAAGAACACGTGTGGCCTTCTTCACAGTGGATACACCATTGCAGCACTTTCTTTTCAGGAAGCACTGTTTCACACATGATTTAACAACATTTCGGTAAAGTAATACATATCAATCCTCAAAGAAATATACTCTAAACTGCAGAACCACTGAAATTGTGATCTTATCCTTAAGAAACAGAGGCAGAAATATATCCAGGTTTACAACAGCTGCTAAAATATTTGAACTTTCCTTGTTTCTTTTGTAGGAAAGGAGTCAGGACATTAAGAGCCACCCTGGGGAGAGGACTGGGGGAATTAGTAAACTGGGGGGTCAAGCTCAGGCAGAGTCAAAAACCAGAGCAGCTATCGCAGCAGGCGTTAAGCCACCTTCTCCCATCCTGTCAACTACTTCGCAACCTTCAGATGTGCAGGAGAGCGGTTGTAATTGAATATGAAAGATATTTCTGCCCTGTCAAAGCTGACATGTTCTTCTATAAGATGTTCATGACTATAATGCCTAACACTTACTGAGTGCTTACTCTGTGCCAGACACTGTTCTAAGCACTTCACATGAATAAACTCAATTAATCCTTTCAGAACTAAGCTATGTAATATTGTGACCCCCATTGTACAGATGGCAAAACTGGGGCACAGGGAGATTAAACCATTTGCCCAAGCTCACCAGCAAGTAAGGTGAAAGTCAGGATTTGGATCCAGGCAGTTTGGCTTCAGAAGCAGCATGTTTGGTCACAAGGCCATTCTGCCTCTCAGGCTTCCTGTTCTCATCCAAGAATCATACCGGGTCAGATTCCCAGACCAGGTCAGATTCCCACACCCTCACTAGCATTAAAAAAGAAACAGAAAGGCCTGGGAAGAAACATCTGGAATAAAATGACTCAAATTTGGTAACAACGTACCAGTTTGTGTGCAACTCCCCAGCACCAATGAATAAATGTAATGAAATAAGTGAGATTCTAGCTTAACTTTTTTTACAGTGGGAGAGAAAGACAAGGCTAATCTAGTACCAAACACAGCAGAAAATACAGTGTTTATCAGACAGATGCTGAGATCCAATAGCCACTGTGTGGGCCACGTGTGGGAGGTAGGGGACCTGCCCCTCTCCTTTACCCTCTAAGACAAGACTGGAATCCCAAAGAGCAGAGGGTGTTTGTCTCTAGTTTTTGAGAGAATGTAATTTGTTACACCCTATAGGGACCAAACCTTTCAAGGTTTTAATGAAAGACCTTTTAAAAGACAGATGATCAGATGATGAGAGGAAAAAAAGCTGAATATTTAAAAGCAGAATCAAAAAGGTTCAATGCCAAGAGCAAGCAAAAAAAAAGAAAATTAAACATGAATAAAACTACCCAGCTTTCTCTCTTCATTTAGCCTTTGATTTAAATATAAATTCTTAAGACTCAAAGCAAGATGTAGATTCAAAACAGGCTGTAGAATAAGAAGAATGAATTATACTGTTTTCGTATATAAATAATATTTCTTTTCTAGCTTGGGCAGCATACTCTGATCACATAACTCTCAGTCAAGTTGGGGACTGCTATACTATATTTTCACTTGGAACATTCTGTGTAACATTATTTGTATAAGCCACTATAGTTCCTAGGTAGCATTCCAAAGTGATAAATTCTTTTCAACGTTATCTGTGAGAGAAGTGAGAGACCCTTGGCCTAACCTCAAACACCTAAAAAATACAGAATGAACACAATCTGCACTTACCTTTAATCATGTTTGCAATAGGAATCCATTTCTCTTTTAATGGATCATAGAACTCGGCCTCTTCTGCTGGAGCCCCTTTTCTGTAACCACCTAAAGCATAGACACAGCCACCCAAGGTGACTGCACAGTGATAATACCTGGCATTGAGCATTGGCAAACCTTCTGTCCATTCATCACTTTCACTGTTATAGATCCACACTGTGTCAAGAGCTTCTATGTTATCCGTTCTGTAACCCCCGGTTACATAAATATTGGGTCCCAAACATGTAACACCATAGCTCTCCCTAGTGTAATCTGGTATTTCTGCTCCCTGGATCCAAACATTTGTCAAAGGATCCCATACGTGCACCTCTGATAAAGGATGCCAGTAATAGCCTCCAATGATATACATTGTGGCTGTGGACCTCTGAGAAATCTCTTTATGCATGGGATTCAAAGCATTGTATATGAGGGATCGGATCTTATTTTCAGTTAACAGGCAGCTTCTTTGAAGGCCCAATGCTGTTTTTAAATACACTGGATCTATATCTATGTTGATATAGCTTAGTAGATTATACAGGCATTCAATTCGATTTTCTACATCATGAGCAGTCCACTTGATAACTGGCTCTATGACAGCTTCTTCTTTCCAAACACTGAGATTCTTTCTGGACAAGATAAAGAGAAACTTTTCAAGGCTGATTTCCAGAAATTCTTCTTGTTGCCATACTTCCTTAAACCTTGAGCATAGAATTCTTCGAGATTCCTTCTCTAGTTCTGGACACACGTGAAATTCTGCAAAGGAGTGCATTCCAATACAATTATCAATATCCAAGTGCCTTACCAAAAACTGCTCACATGCTTTCTTTACCGAAAGGAACTGTAGCAGATCTGCTGCTTCAAGCAGGCTTTGAACATTTCTTTTAGTTATCTCAATTTGGGACGTGTACGCATAATTTACAAGGCCTTCCAAGATATCATGGTGGATGCCAGAGATTTTTATCTTATTTTTAAATTTTTCTTTCATGTCAGCTGTGAACATTGCTTTAAAATAATTGCTGCAAGCAGCTAAAACAGCTCGGTGACAATGGAAGATTATGCCTGAAGGACACTGAAGGGTAATATCAGTAAATAATCCATCCAAGTAAAATGTTTTGAATGCATCCAGAAAATCCACTGGATGCGTCGAATCCTTGAAAAGGTAAATATAATCTTCTTGTCCTTTTAGAGCCATGGCTGCAATAAACATGAAACAATAAACGTGTTTTCAATTGTGCGCATTACCTCATAATCAATGCTAAATATTCCTGTCATTATAATGATTGATTAGCATCGAATATACAAAACTAGACTAAGTTCAGCACTCTGTCACAAATGCAAAATGTGGACACACTATTTCATAATTTATATGATGGTCAATGCAGGGTAGCTCGGAGTCTGATACGAGGCCCCCGGATTGCTCAGGGGTCCTTTCGAGAAGAAATATTGATTTGCTACCCCATTCACCCAGTCTCCGAAATCTGCCCCGAGTTGCCGGTCCTAGAGAGAGCCCCCACTTGGCAAACCAAGTGTCCAAGAGGTCACCCCACTCGAGGCTGGACCTTGGCCGGCTCGGCTCGGCCCCAATTCAACCTTTTCCCCGAGTTCCGTCTCCCTTTCAAGTCGAATCGAGATGCCAGGAAAGGGATGATCGAAATATAACTGGACAGAAGAAATCTCGGAAAAGGGAAATCCTGTGCCTTTCTGCTCAAGGAAGGACGGAAAGGAAAACGGCCGGACGGCGGCCCCTCCATCCGCGTGCCCGCTCCCCGGCTGCCGCAGGGCTTTCCGCGCGCCGCGCGCCCGGCCCCCGGCCAGCGTTTCCGCCCGGAGACCGCCCCGCCCGGGGGCCTGGCACGGGGACTCGCCTCGAGGGCGCCGCGCGCCGCCGCCGGGCTGGGCGCCCGCGTCCCTCCACCCCGGGACGCCGCACAGGTGTGGGGAGGGCGCCGCGGACGGCCCCGCGCTCGGCCCGGCCCGCCGCCCGCGCGGCCATTGTCTCCGCGCCTCTGCCGCGGACTGGCCTCGCTCCCCCGCGCCCGGCCCCGCTCGCTCCCCGCCGGCTGGCCTTGCCCCGCACTCACCTCCGGCGGCGGCTCCGGGTCGCGCTGCGGGCCCGCGGGCTAGTGGCGAGCGGGGGCGGGGGCGCCTCCGGACCCTCTGACCATCTTTGGAAGAGGCGCGGCGGAGGCTGCCTGCTAGTGCAGCTCCAGCCCACAAGCGGCTCCTATTTTTGGTGCCCCGGCTGCTCCCCGCCTCCAACCGAACGGCCCCCCACGCGGCTGGGGCGCGGGGCAACTCGCGGGAACTCCCGGCTGGCGGGGCCGCGCTGCGGGCAGGGGCGGAGTGGGCGCGCGGGCGCCTGGCTGCGGCCCCTCCCCGGCGGGCTCCCCGGCAGCAGGTGGGACGGCTTCCCCGAGGAGACCGCCTGCGCCGCTAGCTTTTTCCCTTCTCCCGGGACGTGTGCCCGCATCCCCACCCCACGCACAGACACTGCCGAGCGTTTTCTCTCTAGACAAACGCTCTAAGTCCTGAATTAGGACCATATATAGGAGCTGGGGGGCCCCCTTTTCCCTCTTTCAGTAGCTCTCCCCAGCCCAGACCCTAAGGGTGGAGTGGAATTGGGAGTCGGGGTTGGCGAGAATGCAGCAAACTTAAAGGTCTGGGGTTCAGGTTGCCTTCAAAATTCTAGAAGTAGTTGCCGCTTTCCCACGAACTCCGTCCCGCCCCCAGCAGAGCACTCTGGAGGAGTGCTGGGGAAGCCCCTGGGCCTGAAGTGTACACTGTGGGTTAACTCGGAGCTTTGAGAAAAACTGAGAGGAGCCAGGGCCAAGGATTCAGGTTACAGTATTTAGAACAGAGTAGCTGGAAGGAGCAGCCTCCAGTCTTTCTTCCTGGTGGCACAGTCCAATCACATAAAGACGTACATATGCTGCACCACAAAGTTCATGTTCTTGTTCCTACAAAAGCCAATATCAAATATTTTCATTTATCATTCATTCATTTGCAAGATTTTATTGAGTGCCTAGGCACTGGTAATAGCGTGGTGAAAGATGGTCCATAGCTCGCACGGAGTTTATAGTCTAGTCAGCTTAAGGGAGGAAGGAGACCAGGATGAAAGGAACACCAGAGGCCCAGTGTGTTTCTCAGAATATGGTCTGAGAGACAATATACAAACAGACAATGGCCAGGCTGTATATGACAAAAGAACTCTGAACCACACAAGAAGTCCAGGAAGCCAAACCACAACTTCTGCAGCAATTGGACCAGAACAGTAAGGAGGTGGTCAATGACTGCCAACTTCCCTATTTTTACCCCTACTTTCAACTTGGGACCAGTCAGAGAAAGCCAAATATGCTCCCCATACCAATCACATAAAATACTCTCTGATTCTAGTAGCTGGACTCCAGCTTTCCCAGGCCAACAACCTCCAAAGTATACCTGAGACCTTCCCCTTTTTTCCACTTTTATAAAGCTTTCCCGCTCCCCTATCTGCCTTTGAGCTTCTATCAAAGGCAAATGACGGTCCTGACTCTCTTGCTATAGCAAGATCTGAATAAATGGCTTCCGTTCTCATTTGGGTGATTTTATTTTAATTCCGCATGTCAGACCACCTCAACTGAATTATGTGGGATACTAGAATCTGCATTCTAATCAAGGGCATCAGGTGATTCTTTTGCACAAATAGAAGAACATACGTTGGGGACTTCCTTGGTAGTCCAGTGGGTAAGATGCCGTGCTCCCAATGCAGGGGGGCAGGGTTCGATCCCTGGTTGGGGAACTAGATCCTGCATGCATGCCACAACGAAGATCCTGGAGTGCCACAACTAAGACCCGGTGCAGCCTAAATAAATAAATATATTTTTAAAAAAGAAGAAGAACCTATGTTGGACCCAAAATGGAAGAAAAATGAAAGGTTTACTATCTCAACATCTGGTAAACAGTTTAGTAGAGAAGAAAAGTATATGAGATTTTGTTTCAGGGTTAAGATTCTTCTCTGCCACTTATCTATCACGTAGCTTAACTAAACTTCTCTTATCCTGAGTTTTCTGACTTGTAAAACAGAAAATATCAGTACTTTCTCAACTAACATAAGGATATTGGAAAGATAAAATTATGACAGTGAAAGCACTTAGGATGTGGTATGTAAATGTTAACTATTATAATGAAAGGATATTTACACTTAATTCTCCATCACAACCTCAATTTGGAAATTAGTATCTTATTAACATTTCTTCAAAAATTATGAACTTTGTAGTTAACTGTAATATCAGACACTTTGTCCTTCATGGATAGTGATGTTATTGTTGGTGTTGTCATTCAAGGACACAATTGCGATTGATTGAAGATGGGGCATTCTTTCCATGGTTGTCACTGAAGTGTGGCAATGGCTGTTTGTGGCTATGGTGCTAAGTTTGATGTATAGTAAATATAGGCCCTACCTAACTCAGAGGAGGGGCTTCTAGAATCATAACAGCATGTAATAAATGATTCTCGAATAACAGAATTCACTATATTGTCATTTGTTCTGTTATTTCAGATCGCTGCAGAGCGCAATTCATACTTTTGCTTCCATTGCCTGATGTTCCCTGGTTGTGAATTATTGCTTAAAAGTGTATATCGGCTATATGTCAATTATATCTCAAAAAAAAAATGACCCAAAGAAGTGCATATCAGTATGTATTAGACTGCTTCAACCTGCCAAGAGAAGAGCAGGTCCTGAAGGGTATGGGCAGGAGCAGTTCCTCTTTACCACATGCTTTATCAAAAAGACCACTGCAAATGCTAATAGATTCGATGCACTCAGAAACATATAATTAGCATTCATAAGTTAAATAAATTAATGACACTGTTCAAGAAAACAAGTGTGCCATCTGTGAATCCAAGTCTTAGGGAAATAAAGAGCCACCGTGGAGATGAGACATAAAAGATTCTTGGCAGATACTGAGCTTGGCATGGAGTTGGAGTCCTTTTGACATCATACTGAGCTTTTCAAAAGACTTGGTTTCTAAAAATAACAATTTTATTTGTTGTTTTTACCTTATTAATACATCTTTCCACTAAGTATTGCTATGTCATTAAATGTTCGGTATGCTAATTGTGATAATCATTATCAATATATGTAAATGTGCCAGTATATACAGAAAATTTTGTGTACTTCATTTAACGTACTGGATAGAACAAGTTGGTGTTAAGTAAAAAAAAAATAGGAATAATTTATAAGGCCACCACATACAGCTGTGTAAGTTGTGCACTGCATAATTCCAGCTCATTCCATTCAAGTAGAGTGCCATGTGAACACTGTCTCAGGAGCTGTACAGTATACAACCAGCACAGGTAGGTATATGTGGCTGCCCTGGAGTTGCTATGTCTTGGCAAAGCCTTTTTGGTATGCTTCCGGGAAAATAAAGAAAACATTCTGATGACTGGGTAACAAGTGCTTTCACAAGTCAGAATGTTTCCAATTCCTTGTTTTCAACAAAAGTCAAAGAGCATTTTTGACAAATAACTTGGAAAGAATCCACAAAATGAGTGGCACTGCCATAATAAAATTCCTCTCATTCCCATCTAGTTGTCTATATGAACACATTTTCTCAGGGATTATATCTATAGAAATGAAAAACAGGAATATTACTGATCCTAAACTCTGTCTCATGCCAGCAGAAAACAATACTCAGCCAAAGATATATGGTCTCAATGAAAGGAAAATAGACCAATTCATCAGATTGAAATAATTTTTAATAAATTTTTACTTTTGATATAAACATATTTATGTTGTTTGCTCAATTATAGTAATAATTATAATGTTAATCAGCTCAGAATTTTTTTACTACTTAAGAATCAAGGACATAAAACAGTTAAAATTCTAATTTATGTACATTTTTGTTGCAGAGAGGCTTAAGAGGTGACTAATAAAAGATTTTCAAGTATAAAAATACATGGACAATCCTTTGAATGTTTCCAATATGCATGAATTTCAGTTACCACCATTTTGTTAAATAACACTAATCCTTCAAACAGGGTTCAGATTTCAATTACTATGGTATATTAACTGTGAATAATTGCATAAAATAGAAATTTCGCCCTCTAGCTCTTCAGTCCACAAATCACTACATAAATAACAGATGAGCATCAAGGTCAGTGACCCATCATGTCTCTTCTTTCAAAGTCCTTGGTGATTGGTCACTGTGCATCTGTTATTCAGTTCACATTGAGACAACGAAGCTTGCGGTTGTCTTACCTCCTGTCTGCCAGCGATAAATCTACATAGTATTTTACAAAAATAGATGACTGAGAGAGGGCATTAGCCAACAAAAATGAAAATGTAGCAAAGAATTAAAAGTGATAATGCCAAAAGTGGAATTTGAGTTGAACAGAATGAAGTTCTAGAAGAAATAGCTGAGCATGGGAATGTTGACAGTGCCACCAGTGAAGAGACTCTAGATGTGCAGCCAGCTGACCTTGGTGCAGGTGAACTTTGTGACTTAAAGAGGACAGTGGTTATTGACAAAACGGATAATGGTGTCCTAGAAGAAGTAATACTGGCAAAAAAATTCCATTTTAAAAGAACTCTTGGAGGACTTCCCTGGTGGCGCAGCGGTTAACAATCCTCCTGCCAATGCAGGGGACATGGGTTCGAGCCCTGGTCTGGGAAGATCCCACATGCCGTGGAGCAACTAAGCCCATGCGCCACAACTACTGAGCCTGCACTCCAGAGCCCGCGATCCACAACTACTGAAGGCCGCGCGCCTAGACCCCGTGCTCCGCAACGAGAGGAGCCACCACAATGAAGCCCTCGCACTGAAATGAAGAGTAGCCTCCGTTCACCGCAACTAGAGAAAGCCCGCACGCAGCAGCGAAGACCCAACGCAGCCAAAAATAAATAAATAAATAAATAAATTTATTTTTTTTAAAAAGTGCAAGGATAAAATGTTGGAAGCTGATCCAAACTTAGAAGTATGACAATTCACTAAGTCATAGAAAGATGATCACTCTGTATTGTAAGTTACAGGACAAAAAGAAGACGGTGAAAACTGTTTACTCTTAATAAGTTTTTTACAGAAAAATAAAATACTTTCATTTCCAATGTTTCTAATTGCAGTGAACTAAGTAAATATTGGTCTCAATGTTTTTCATTTTCCTATACATTTATAACTGGCAGTAAGACAGTTTTTAATGTTCTGACAAAAAATTTAAAGGTCACAGGACAATCACAATTGTTCCTACTGATTATTAAGATTATTTTGCATGGTAATTTTGCACATTTTTATGCAAGAACTGCCTGTATTTTCAGTGGGACAACACTCTCTGGGAGAAGTGGAATGGAAATATGAGTTCGAGAAAAAAAAGAATAAGATAAAAATTTCCCACTGTTAAAGAACAAATTGTTTATGCATTTTTAAATGAATTTTTAAATTACTATAGTTAGCTTTTGCTAAATAGATTTTAATGAGTTATTTTAAAGCCTACTAAAAAGTCATTATTTACAATACTCTAGAAATTACAACCTTGGCAAATGTTTAAACTTATAATGAAAAGTTTTCAGTATCAATCTGAAAATGTGGAAATGAGTATGTATGTTACTCTTGGGGTACTTGTTCAAAAAACATATGAAAGACCATTGGTTTATTCTCATAATAGGAACTAGCTTACTACTCTTTGGGGGAGGGTCATTTAAAAGATAGCCGTTTACTGGGAATATGTTTTTGCGTGCCAGAGTTAAAGCTAAATTCCAGATAAAAGTAATACAAGGCAGAAGATAATAAACTAGGACCTTTATCAATTACAAAAAAAAAGAAGAAACCCAATTCTTCTGGCTAGAAAAAGAACAAAAGTAAGAGCATTGGCTCTAATCAACCAAGACAGACTGATACTCTTACCTAAGTCAGAGATTAAAATTCTCCAACGACTCCCTGTCTCATTCAGTAAAAGCCAAAGTACTCACAGTGGCCTCCACACCCCACCCCCAGCCCTGCTTCTGCCCTCACCAGGAATGGCACCGCCTCAGGTGCCTTACTGCTAGCTATTCCTTTTGCCTGCACTGCTCTTTTCCCCATACTGCCACTTGACCCGATTGCTCACCTCCACTGGGTTTTTGCTCAATATCAACTTCCCAACAAGGCCTTCTTTTACCAACCTATTTAAATTTATCTCCGTCCCCTACCTGTTATTCCCAATTCCCCTTCCCTGCTTTAATTCATAATCCTTATTACCATCTATAATATCATATATTTTGCATATTTTTCCAGTTCATTGTGGGATTTCCGCCACTAGAATGTAAACTCCACAAAAGCAGTGATTTTGTGTTTTGTTCATGGTATATCCCCAGTTCATTCTGGTATTCCTAGAACAGTGTCTGCCACATAACAGGTACTCAATAAATATTTTTTTATATCCGTGAAACTATGAGTGGATTAAAAGTAAGACTTTCAGGAGCTTCCCTGGTAGTGCAGTGGTTAAGAATCCGCCTGCCAATGCAGGGGACACGGGTTAGATCTCTGGTCCGGGAAGATCCCACATGCCGCGGAGCAACTAAGCCCTGCACCACAACTATTGAGCCTGTGCTCTAGAGCCCGTGAGCCACAACTACTGAGCCCACGCGCCTAGAGCCCGTGCTCCACAACAAGAGAAGCCACGGCAATGAGAAGCCCGCGCACTGCAACGAAGAGTAGCCCCCACTCACTGCAACTGGAGAAAGCCCGCGTGCAGCAACGAAGACCCAACGCAAACAAAAATAAATAAATAAAATAAATAAATTTTTTTTAAAAACGTAAGACTTTCAGAATTTCCTTTAAAAACTTGCTCAGGGCTCATAGTTCTCTAAGAAATTATATAAATGACTTAATCTGCAGACACTGCCCTCCTGTACCACATGATCTAAAAGTTTTGTGCTTTTTTTCATTTTCAAATTAAAAGCATCCAGTTTATCTCTCCCTTCCTTTTCGTTCTCTCAGACAGCACGCTTATTGGGTCTTTATCACTTCTCACTTGGCTTACTGCAAGATTTCTCTGGTTCAGTCTCTCCCCGTTCCTCCCAAGCTGTACACTACCTTTCATCCTCCCCAAACAGCATTTTCTTGACATCACTTCCCTTTACTTGCTCCTAAGAGGTACCTGGAAGAAATTCAAATTCCATTGATTAGCTTTCAAACCCGTCCATAAATTGGCCAAATCCTACTTACAAAGCTTGATTCCACTACTCCCCAGTTTAAACCCTTAGCTTCATCAGGCCAGCCACATCATCACTATCTCAAGAATACGCTGTGCTCACCCCCATCTTGGCTCACATTATTCGTTTCATCTGGGAAGCTCTATCAAGTCCTTTCCATTTTTCCAAATCCTTTCCATCCCTTAAGGTATAGATCGCAGTCTACCTCTTTCATAAAGCTTCTCTTATATGACAATTAATCAATTGACTGAGTATACAATACAATCCTATATGGTCATCTAGTCCTTCCTTGACTTAAGTACTTTTTGTTTATGCTGACTACTAACATGCTTTATGAATCTTACTTGGGAATTATGAATTACATATGTATATGTCCCACCTCTTCAATCAAATTGTAAATGCTTTGAAGGACATCATTATTTATAAGACATAGTCCTACACTTATACTTCTACAAGTTTTTGTTTTGTTTGGATTTGTCTTCTTGCACATAGTAGCCCCTCAAAATATTTGTTTACTCTAGTATTTTTATCCCCCCAAATTGTGCAATAGGATATTTTTTCTGGATTTAAACCTGAAAAGGGCTATATTGTTAATAAATCCCTGAAAGAACATACTCTCATATTTAACTGAGGATAACAAAATATTGCATGGACCAAGCTGTGAGAACAGCTGAGATTCTGATATGTAACAAAATCCCGAATATGACTGTAAAGTGGTAGAAAAAAATGTGAAGGAGCAAGTTTGCACTGATTATAAAATCCTATGTGGCAAATGGTAGTTTAATTGTAAATATTTTTTACTAGTTGTTTAGACATACAACTGAAAATTTATTATTTGAATATAAAAGACAAACTAATTTTTTACTAAGTAACATCTTCCATAAACAATGGGAGTTTCTAAGAATTTCTGTTAGGAAACATTTACGTTAATATTTTGTTTCCATATGAACTATCATCACACAGACATCAGTTTGTATGACATAAGTAAGATAGATTTAGTTTTTGGCCCAGAATATATTATTCCATAAGCCCTTATAGAGCACATCAAAAAAATCTCTCTACAACAGAACTATCACATTGTCCACCTGAAAAAAGAAACCCATCAGGGAGCACAAAATGATAGGGTATAAGGTAAAAGAGTTAAGGCAATTAATTATTATTTATATATTCCCTACAACTGGTCTCATCTAAAGATGTACTGTGAGGTTATTAGGTCAGTAAAGGACTCTCCCTCTAATCTTCTGGAAAAAAAAAAGCATATCTCATAATAGGGGTAGAAAGTGGCTACAAATTCCAGTCCCACTATCACACTATTAACAGAACTACTGTGGGAATGTAAATTGATACAACCACTATGGAGAACAGTATGGAGTTTCCTTAAAAAACTAAAAATAGAACTACCATATGACCCAGCAATCCCATTACTGGGCATATACCCTGAGAAAACCATAATTCAAAAAGAGACATGTACCACAATGTTCATTGCAGCACTATTTACAATAGCCAGGACATGGAAGCAACCTAAATGTCCATCGACAGATGAATGGATAAAGAAGATGTGGCACATATATACAATGGAATATTACTCAGCCATAAAAAGGAACGAAATTGAGTTATTTGTAGTGAGGTGGATGGACCTAGAGTCTGTCATACAGAGTGAAGTAAGTCAGAAAGAGAAAAACAAATACCGTATGCTAACACATATATATGGGATCTAAAAAAAAAAAAAATGGTACTGATGAACCTAGTGGCAAGGCAGGAATAAAGACGTAGAAATAGAGAATGGACTTGAGGACATGGGCGGGGTGGGGGGGTAAGCTGGGGCGAAGTGAGAGTAGCATCAACATATATAAACTACCGAATGTAAAATAGATAGCTAGTGGGAAGCAGCTGCATAGCACAGGGAGATCAGCTCGGCGCTTTGCGATGACCTAGAGGGCTGGGATAGGGAGGGTGGGAGGGAGACGAAGAGGGAGGGGATATGGGGATATAGGTATGCATATAGCTGATTCACTTTGTTGTACAACAGAAACTAACACAGTATTGTGAAGCAATTATACTCCAATAAAGGTCTATTAAAAAAAACAAAACAGAACTACTCTTCTCAGTCTGGTGCCTGCCTTCAGTTGCCCTATTGATATATCAGCTGTCTCTTGGAAGCTGCTTATGAGACCATAAATGAAAATCTTCTCTAACTCTCCTTCAGGGCTAGTATTAACCAGGAGCTAAAAAATTCAAATGCTATAAAACTAAATGAATATGTAAGCATATCAGATATAACATTTTTTTAAAAAGTAGAATTAAGATGTAATTATAACTTGTGTAAAAGACTACACTTGCACTACGAAAGCAGATTTAAACTAATAGATTTGTGCCACAGTACATATAATACCTGGGTAGGGAAAGAAGTCTAATATGTATCTAACACAGGAAGGAAGTGGTTGAGTTAGGCATCAACAATATTTATTAAACACTCAGGTGGTGACTGCTATGATGTGACAAGGCTGTGGACTTGGTGATAAGGAAATTATTACCTGGGGGAAAATATTTTGGATCTGTGGCTTTAAGAGTAGTGGTATTCTGTGCGTACAATATCTCTTCACTTGATCCACAAATAAAACATATGGACTTTTAGGCATTAAGTAGTTCTCAAACAGGGATTATTGGCAAAGTCTAGAGATGTTTTTCGTTGTCACAACTTGCCAGGAGGATTGCTAATGGCATCTAGTGAGTAGAGGTCAGGAATGCTGCTATCCTACAATGCACAGGAAACACACATTCCTCCCCCAGCCCCAAACAAGAAATTATCCAGCCTAAAAGTCTATAGTGCCAAAGTCAAGAAAGCCTATGCCAGGTCCTACTCTAGCAGTTAATTTCTGTGTCCAGTAATTCCTCTTTGGTGACCAAGTGCATAGAAGCTGGGTTAGGCTATTCTGTGGCAGGTAAATCCGCACATCATCACATTTTGGCTGCTCATTTAGAGGGCCAGGTTGGACTCAGTTTTAGGGGTTGATGACTTTCAGATTATTTCTATGGCACCCAGACTTGACCTATAAGCCAGTCAAGATTGCTTTCTGGCTTTTATTGTCCTTACAGGAAATGGTGTTAGATTCAGCAGGTTAGGCAAGAGGCATCTAAGTATTTGAAGTATTTCATCTTTGAGTGTGTTAGAAAAGCAGAATCTCAAGTCCCACCCCAGACCGATTGAAAACAATTTGCATTTTAACATGATCCACAGAGAAGCACTGTTCTAATATACATTGAGGGAAAAAAGGAAGAGAGAAGAAAGACAATGCTTATATGAGCAAAATGAGATAGATAATCAGTGTCTTGATCCTTGAATATAGTACTGTGTCCAGTTCAGGGTCAATCTTACAGAGGACTGTCAGTAGGTCAGAGGAGAGTTCTGAAAATAAAAACTGCTTTCTGAGGCTCAGATAAGGAAATCATAGTTATTTAGCTCAAAGACAAGAAAACTAAGCAACATGAAGAGTTCAAACCTGTGATCTATTAATATGCTAAAAATTAAAAGGCTGACCCCAAAATGGTTTTGTGGTAAAATGAAAACCTCCTTCTAAAGGCCTTAAAAATAGGATGACTTAACTTTACTTAGAGGATAGATTTTAAAAGCTCTTTGTAGCCAAACCTAGAAAGCACTTAAATTCATAATGATTTTAGAATTACAGAATTTTAGAACTGGAAGGTAGTTAGGGATAAAACTCACTCAGTCTAGTCATTTTACAGAAAATAAAATGAATTCCAGAGAAGCAAAATAATTCACCAAAGTCACAGAGCAACTTAGCAGTTAGAGCTGGGACTAGAATTCAGGTCTCTTGACTCAACATCACCTGGTTTTTTTTTTTTTTTCATCACCTGGTTTTGAAGAATTCTTTTATTACTTAGTTCTGTGACCTCAGCAAGTTTGTTTTCTTATATAAAAACATTGGAGAAATATTCCTATTTTGAAAGATATTTGAAGATAAAATGAGTTTATACTTAAATTATGTGTGTAGTAATGCTTATCCCTTCCTAATATAGTAACCATGTCACCCGTCAATACCGTCCTCTTATTTTACTGTATGAGTTCCTTAAAGGACAGGGATCTTTCCTCTCTCTCCCTCCCTCCTTCCCTTCCTTCCTTCCTCTTTACAATTCTGTCAATATTTTACCTCTTCATTCCATTTAAAGTGCAAAAAATGTGAATTTAGATTTAAGATTTTAATCTTAAACAATATTTATTAATACAGGTAAATACTTATAGTTTTAAGTGGCAAAAGCAATATAACAATGATAAGAATAATCCATCTATGTCAAAGAGCACATATATATACATATACACCTATATGCATATATACACAGACACACACACACACATATATACAAACACCCTTGGAGAAAATTCTGAAAGGATCTAGTGTATGGTGACATTGTGAGCAATCAGTTTGCAAATGTTACCCAAGCAGTGAAGAAGCACTGGGGCCTTTGGACTGTAAGCAGTTCTTGGTAAAGCTTTTATCTGGAAGTTGCTGGAGAAGGGCTGGGCACAGATCTGGCTTCATGTGTGACCTGTGCAATCAGAAGGCCCCACTCTTGGTTTAATGCTTTGCTGTCTTGAAATTCTCAATAATCTTTGAACAAGAGGTGCCTCATTTTCACTGTGTTCTGGGTCTCTCAAATTATGCGTAGTCAGTCCGGTCTGAGCAGCTCAGCTCTGGCCCATTCACTGGTAGATGGTTGTAGGGTGCCCTCTATCTCTCAGGAGGTCTTGATTTCTTTAAATTTGTTTTTCTTTTTAAAAAAGTACAGTTATATTATAAAAAATTAGAAAATAGATTAGCAGAAAAAATTAAGTCATCCTCGAAACTCTCAAAGGCAGAGACGTTTTCACAAGCATCTCTTCATACATCACGATGTTCAGTGTCTAGTCAGAAGAATAAAAAGCGATTCATTACTATATAGTATGAATTGCCAAACATAATTACAAAATAGGTATGTGTATGAAAATTAGGCAATTCCTTGAGATTAGCTTTTGTGTTAGTTTTTTATTGCTATGTAACAAATTACTACAAATTTAGCAGTTTAAAACAACACAAAAACATTGTCACAAATATCTGTAGGTCAGAAATCTGGGCATGGTGTGAGTGGGTTCTCTGCTTAGGGTCTCACCAGGCTGAAATCAAGGTGCCAGCCTGGGCCGTGTTTCTCATCTGGGGCTCACAGTCCTCTTCCAAACTCAAATGGTTGGTGGTAGAATTCATTTCCTTGCAGTTAATTGTAGGATTGTGGTCCCTGTTTCTTTGCTGGCTGTCAGCCAGGGGCTGCTCTCAGCTCCAGAGGCTGTCAGCATTCCTTACTATATGCCTTCTTCCATCTTTAAACCAACCATGGCATGTTGAATCTTTCTTGGGCTTTGAATCACTGACTTCCTTTTCCGCTACCAGCCAGGAAAACTCTCTGCTTTTAAAGGGCTCGTGTGTTTAGGTCAGGTCCACCGGACAATCTATTTTAAAGTCAATTGTGCCATAAAATATAACCTAATCATGGTAGTAAAATACATCAAATTCACAGTACTGGGGATTATGCTTGGCATGTACACAAGGGTGTGGGAAGTCTCAAGGGACCATTTTAGAATTCTGCCTACCACTGCTATCCTAGAGTCTCGTGTGAAGAACAGGAGGTTCCTCTACCTCTCTATCCAATAGTCTTCTTCAATTCCCATTTTTAATTTTAGCATCTCTATTTTATAAGTTCACAGTTCAGCATAGTAAAACTGGTCACAAAGAATCTGCTTAGCTATGAGGGGAACACAGAGATTCTTTTGTTTTCAAAGGAAAAATTTTAGAGAACAAGAATCTTACATTTTATTGCAAAAAGCCTAGTTAGTGTGTATCAATATATTTGTTTCATGAACTCTAACATAATCTAATGAGACAATAAGGCACATATTAAATTTAGATATGTTTATATTTTAAAATAAAGATTAAGACCAGATTATCTAGAAATAATAAAACATAAGATTTAGAAAAGATTAACACAATTTAATGCCAACATGTTTGTATCTTCCATATATGAAGTACTCAGGAAAACAGATAAGCAGAACACAAGACCCTATAGATAAATGAGCAAAGGACATGTCCAGACATTTAAAAAGAGGAAACAGAACAGACTAAAAGTTGGACTTCAGTGAACTAACATTGAGTGCATCGTATGTGTGTGAGGTGCTGGCATACATGACAAGTACAGGGCTGCCATTCAGACACAGGAAGTTATGTCTGTGGCCAGAATTCATTCTTGTTTGGTGCTTCTGTTCTGATTCGTTGGTGCCTGTATTGCAGTGGTTGCATGTCGCAACTAAAGATCCCACATGCTGCAGCGAAGATCCCAAGTTCCACAACTAAGACCTGGTGCAGCCAAATAAATAAATAAATAAATAAAATTGAAAAAAAAAAGAAACGAGGTGTTGAGAGGCTAGTAATTTACCCAATCCAGGGCTAAAATTCAAATTCAGGTCTTTTAATCTAGAGCAGAGCTTTTAATCACCATGTTACATTAGGAATGAAAAATGAGATACTACAATTTCTGTTCCTGGAGGAACTGGGACTGGACTAACCATTCTACTGTAAACAGTAAGAAAACTGGACAAAGTATATGAAATAGCAGTTTTCAGGTTCTGGACAACAGGCAGTGCAGGAATGTGATCCCTGAGAGAAGGGAAACAGATGAGGTGAGCGCTGTAATTGCCTGCATTTCTGCCTGGAGACATTTTCCAGCCTGAGGTGCAGGGAGGGAGAATCCCAAGCGGACCATGGTAGTCTCACTGAGTTGAGGAGATGGAGATAAGTTTGGGGAGGCACAATTGGCTTTTTGTAGGACAGAGTACCAGAGAGGACAGAGCTAAATGGAGAAAGAGTTTCAGAAATCTGTAAGAGGGGTTGTCCCCATGAGTCTATGGTTGGATACTAAGACACACATGCATAGGGTGAAACACTATAAGTCTGGGCAAAGAATGATCCCAAGAACTATAAATCAAATAATTCCCAGAGTTCACATAGAGCTTGAGGATAACTGAGTTCCAATCAGAGCCAGAGAAGCACATGGTTTTATACATTGGGGAACAAAGAAGGAAAGGGGACAAACAATGCTTATGTTAAAAAGGCAAAAGAAAAAAAAAAAGACGGATAGATAGAGGAATGGACAGGTATGTGATAAAACAAGCAGAGTAAAATGTTCTTTGGGTTTTTAAAAAATATTTATTTATTTATCTATTTGGCTGCGTTGGGTCTTAGTTGCGGCATGCGGGCTCCAGAGTGCTCGGGCTCGGTAGTTGCAGAGCATCGGCTGTAGAGCATGCAGGCTTAGTTGCGCCGCAGCATGTGGGATCTTAGTTGCCTGACCAGGGATCAAACCCGCGTCCCCTGCATTGGAAGGCAGATTCTTAACCACTGGACCACCAGGGAAGTCCCCAGAGTAAAATGCTAATGGTAAACTCTAGACAGTAGATATCCATGTGTTGACTGCAAATTAAAGGATTAATACGGGAGTATTATGAAAAACTTTATGCCCATAAATTTCACAACTTACATGAAATGGACAAAGTCCTTGAGAGACACCATGGTGGTTTAAAAGTATGTCCAACACCATGGTGGTTTAAAAGTACCTCCACTGAAAGGTAGAGCCTAATTCCCCTCCCTTTGAGTGTGGGCCTTTGTACTGTTGTGGGTTTTTTTTAAGATTTTTTTTTTTTTTTTGATGGGGACTATTTTTAAAGTCTTTATTGAATTTGTTATAATATTGCTTCTGTTTTATGTTTTGGTTTTTTGGCTGCGAGCCATGTGGGATCTTAGCTCCCCAACCGGGGATCGAACCCACACCCCCTGCATTGGAAGGCGAAGTCTTAACCACTGGACCACCAGGGAAGTCCCTGTATTCTGTTTTAGAATACAAATAGAATATAGTGGAATGGATGGTGTTTGTTTGATTTCTGAGACTAGGTCACTAAGGCATCGTGGTTTCCTCTTTGCCTTCTCTCTTGGATTGGTCACTTGCCAGGAAACCATGTCTTTAGGACATTCAAGCAACTCTCTAGGGATGCCCATGTGGTTGGAAATTGAGGTCTCCTGCCAGCAATCAGCAGTAAATTGAGATTCCTGATAACAATCAGTGAGGAACTGAGGTCTCCTGCCAAAAGCCATGTGAGCCAGCCACCTTGCAAGCAGAGCTTTCAGCTCTAGTCAAGCTTTCCTATGACTAGAGCCCTAGCTGACATCTTGCCCTATTAGAGATCCTGAGCCAGAACAATCCAGTTAAGGGCTCCTGAATTCCTGAGTCACAGAAACTGTGAGATAATGAATGCTTAGTTTTAAGCTGTTAAATTCTCAGGTAACTTACTATGCAGCAAGAGATAACAAATACAGTCACAAACTACCAAAGCTTACTCAAGAAAACTATACAACCTTTACCTATAATCTACAAAAGAAATCAAACTAGTAGTTAAAACCTTCCAACAAAGAAAACTCCAGGCTTAGATGGCCTCCTTGAATTCCATCAAACATTTAAGAAAAAAATAATATCAGCTGTTAGTTTAATTGTTGCTCCTTTCAATGTCATCTTTTTTTTTCCCCCCTCTAGCTATCTGATGCTTTTTCCATCATTGGTTATTGGCAGTTTTACAAGAATGTGATTTCATGTGGTTTTCATTTTATTTTCCTGTTTGGGGTTCATGAGGGCTCTTGAATCTGTGGTTTGATGTATTTCGGCAACTTTGTAACATTCTCATTATCTCTTAAAATATTGCTTGTTTCATTTTCTTTCTCCTCTCTTTCTGGGATACCAATTTCCTATGTTAGATCTTGCTATATCTTCTATGTATTAATTTCTCTTCTGTATTTTCATTGTTTTGTCTCTCTCTGCATTATTCTGGATATTTTCTTCTAACTTGTGTTTATTCACTAACTCTCTCTTCAGCTATGCCTGTTTTATTGTCAAATCCATCCACTAAGATTCTAATTTCAGTCACGTTATTTTTCAGTTCTAGTATTTCCATATTGTTTACGTAATTTTCAGTTCTTTGCCAAAATTCTCATAAGTTTAGTTTGTGTCTGTAAACTCCAATACTTGGAGGTCATGCAGATCTATTTAAATAAAAACTTCTGCTGGTGTTCATTTATATCTCTTGGTGTAGCTACTTTTTACTATGTGCTTTACAATGTACTTACAAAACTGTTTAGATTTTGAGGCCTATTGCATTAATTTTCTATTGCTGCTAACAGTTTTACCACAAACTTAGCATCTTCAGACAACACACATTTATTATCTCATAGGTTCTATGGGTTAAGAGTCCAAGCACAGCACAAAGGGCTTCTGTTTCAGGGTCTTACAAGGCTAAATCAAGGTGTCAGCCTGAGCTGTGATCTCAGCTGAGGTTCCACTATGAAAGGATCCACTTCCAAACTCACATGGTTGCAGTATTCAGTTCCCTGCAGACTGTTGGACCAAGGACCTACTTCTTGCTTTTGGCTAGAGACCACCCTCAGTTGCTTGCCATGTGGCCCTCTCTGAAGGCCAGTTCACAACATGGCAGCTTGCTTCTTTAAAATTAGCAAGGGAGAGAGTTCCCTAACAAGATGGGCATAAGGATCTGAGGTAATATAATCATATACACATAAATAATACATCCCATCATCTTTGTGGTATTGCATTAATTAGAAGCAAGTCCTAGATCACCTTCTCCACACATACACCCCCCCCCCACACACACACAGAATACGAGCTTATAGGGATCATGGGGGGGTTACCTTAGAGTCTGCCCACCATACTAAGGATATTAACTTCCTCTAAGAGAGTTCAGATTTGCTTTAGTCAAGCACCTGGGAGTTCTAAAAATCTTAGATAACTTCAGTCCAATTTCAGGGATTGAGAGTATTCAAAGGTGAGCTACCAGCCCTTTGAAGGCCTGTTTACTTCTGAATCACTCTTACTCATGATGGGCAGCCTTTTGGGATCCTTATTCAAAGTAAGGGGAAGGGTTTATCACTGCAGGCCTCATACTCCAATACCTCTTCCCCTGGGTCCCATTAAGACTGTCAAGATAGCCACTCAGTATGTCAGACACCACTTACAGAATTGGCCAACCCTTTCAGGGAAAAGCAGCTCACCTACCTAAGTTTCTGTGCTTCCTTAGCTGACAGTTATTGTCAGCTCTCTCATGTTTTTAAGCAGATATTTTAAAAATTTTGTTCAGCTATCAGCTTTTCAAGATTTACTCTGTAGAAGATCTGGTCCAAATTACTTGATCTACAACTACTAAAAATGAAAGTCTTATTTTTTTTTACTTGCATAATTTATAATTTGTTACTGGCCTCAACTTGTAGAGAAATCACAATCTATGAGTGTTTCATAAATAAAATAAAATTCAAAAATTAAAAAAAAAATAGTAAGTGTTTCAACATAATCTAACCTATTAATTTAAAGCAAAACAAAGTTTACTTTTTCAACCTGGAAAAAAATGGAGTACCAATTTTTTTCCCATAAAATTACATTGAACATTTTTATTTCTGGAGCTTTCTATATGGAAAAGAAAATCCTAACATTATTACATAAGGGATATTTATGCCTAAAACATGTGAGCCTAGAAATTAACACAGTACTGTAAAACTTTCTAGGTCAGTTGATATTTTGCTAACATCCCTATACGGAACAGTTTCTTAAATGTTGAGTATTCCTACAAACTATATATTGTATCACTCAATATTTCATTGCCAAACAGAAATAACATACTGATTAAATCAGCATTCTGGAGTTACAGTCTGTAATAATGATATAAATTAAAAATACTTGAAGAACATTAATTTGTATTTCATTTCAAAAGGAAAGTGTGAAATTAATGAACACTTGGGCAATAGATACTGCATCCCTATCTCTAAAATTAACTGATTTGGAAGTATTCTTTTTTTTTTTTTTTTTTAATTTTGGAATTGACAGCGACTCTTTTTTCTTTTTTTTTTTTATTATTTATTTTTGGCTGTGTTGGGTCTTCGTTGCTTCACACGGGCTTTCTCTAGTTGCGGCGAGTGGGGGCTACTCTTCGTTGCGGTGCGCGGGCTTCTCATTGCAGTGGCTTCTCTTGTTGCAGAGCACAAGCTCTAGGCGCGCGGGCTTCAGTAGTTGCGGCCCGTGGGCTCAGTAGTTGTGGCTTGTGGGCTCTAGAGTGCAGGCTCAGTAGTTGTGGCACACGGGCTTAGTTGCTCCGTGGCATGTGCGATCTTCCCGGACCAGGGCTTGAACCCGTGTCCCCTGCGTTAGCAGGGGGATTTTTAACCACTGCGCCACCAGGGAAGTCCCAGGTAGTGTATTCTTATGTGAACTAAGCATTAGGCTTATTTTGAAGATCTGTAACTGCTAGACATACTTTGGAAATAAATACCAAAGAAAGTAACATATAAGACTATTCTCTCTGGGAATAAATTTAAAAATATAATCTACCTATTAACCATCTTTGGTAGAGACCACTAGTTGCATTTACCTCCGTTTTGTACTCTACTTTTTTCCCAGGCATATGACCATCTGAAATAAAAGCTATATTTTTCATCCTTCCTTGTAGTTAGGAAGGAGCATTGTGACTAAGTATTGGCCAGTGAAATTTAAATGAGGGTGCAACCTTCTCTCTCACTGTCCTCCTTGCTGGCCAGAAAGTTGATGTGAGGGAAGGAGCTTGAACAGCAATCTTGGATCATAAGTTGGAAGTCAAGTGCTGAGGTTGGTAGATCAACACAGAAACTTTGAGATACTTAACTCTGAAATTCTTTTAAGTGAGAGGGAAAACTTTTTTTCTTTTTTTAAAGCCACTGTTATTTGGGGTTTTAGTTTTATGCTGCTGTATTTAATCTTAACTGATACACATTGCAATTATTGGCATATTACTCCTTTATTAGAAATTGTAAATGAGAAATTATTTCAACACCTGAAGACCAAGAGACAACAGAAGACTCCATAGGCTCAAGATTTTGAGACATCCTAGAAAGAGTTTTCTGTAAAGTATATCCTTTCCGTGGCATTGCAACATCATTCTTCTTTAAAAAGGTTACTGGACAGACATCGTTTCCGCCATCACCTATATAAACAATTCGTGTATAATTCACTCCTCGTTGTAACTGTTTACCTACAAATTCTACCAAAACTACATTTTTGCAAAGATTAGGGGGGCACCTAGTGCAAGAATGAGCATGATAATTTTCCACAGTGAGATGACCATCGCTATCAAAAGCTGCTGGATTTGTAAAGACTTTATCAAACACGTCATGAAAATTGGTAGCTTCTAAAACCCAATCTATGAAGACTGAATTTGAATCTGAAATAATGATGCAGTCAAATTTATCCTTGTTCTTTCTTATAAAGTTTAAAAGTTCCACCATCCCTGGAGTGAAAGGTATTGATATCATTGCTCTTTTCATTTCATCTTCTCTTACACCTTTATCTCCCAAATACTTAAAGACTCTGCCCATAAATTCTGTCCAAAATCCTTTTTCATAAGAATCTTGTAGTTCAATAGGAAGCTTTTTCTCTGGAGCACATTGTACAATCCAGGTATCGCTATTATCATCTATGATTGTATTGTCAAAGTCAAAAACCAACAAAATTTTCATGGTTCCAGAAACAGATTTGGGTTACCCTGGAAAAGAAGAAATATTATTCCCTAAACATACTCGGTTTTACATATCTAGCTATAGTATCTATTTAACAAAATTACTCTTAATCTGCTGAAACAAAGGGTGAATATAAACAAGTTAAAATGACTAAGCATTCTAAGACTACCATTTAAGCACTTTTTCCTAAGAAGCAAAGTTCATATTTGAGTATGTTAAATGAATGGAAAACAGAATATATAAAAAGGATACTCATGGTATTATTGTGTTCCTGAGGGGGTGATTCTTTGAGCACTCAGAATTAAACTAGAGAGCAATCCAATGAGAGAAGTAATGAAACAATTATTCCCTTACACTTTAATTTACAAAAGTTATAAAATAAGACAGAAAAAAATGTAGGCTAGTCATTCTTATTGTCTTTAAATTATCAATCACAAACTTATTAGTTTAAAATGTTTACAACGATCCTCATTTTAAATAATAGGTCACGTACAATACATATTCTCTGTGAACTTACCAAAACTCTGACCAAGTTTAACATAATGTGAAATCTTGCAAAATTTAAATAATTATTTTAAAAAGGTTTTTAGCTTGACATCATCATTGTCAATGTTATAACCAAATGGTTGCTTGATGTTGTACTTGAAAGTCTAAACAAATTACTTGAACTGGAGGTCAGTTAAATTCTTCCACACTAGAAGTAACTTCTGTTAACAATTTTCACATTTATTTATATTTTCTCTAGATAGTTTAGCTCTGGAGTGCCAAATAATCTGGATATATGTGAATAATCACACTGCTTTTGATATGACAATTACTCAAGTCTCTGTTTTCATTAATAGATAATGAAGATCATTAATTTAAATCTCAAGAGAAAAGGAATGAATCAACAGATGGTATAAATGAAAATTGTCATGTAAAAAAGATAATTATACAGAATTCCCAGGAAAAGCTACAATTAGTGTCTGTAAACAAAAAAAAAATTTTTTTTTTAAAGAGTAACTGATATTTTTATAGATATCACTATATACCAGATACTGGACTAAGAACCTTACAATCGCATCATCTGTCATAAACCCACTTAGTAGGAATTATTATTAACCTCATCTTAAAGATATATAATTGGAGCTTAAGTATTAATTAAGTTGGTTAAGTATTAGTTAAATGGCAGAGCTAGAATTTGGGCTCAGGTCTGCCTGACTCCAAAGTTCATGCTTTAGTAATACACTCTAGTGCCTAAGAAATAGAATAACGACTATTAATCAGTTTAAAAATAAAATATTAAGTAGGTCATTTTGACGAAAAGATGTTTAATAACATGAAAACATTCATTAATCTCAAAGTGCACACTAACAATCTGTGATCTACTTTACAACCATTCTGAGGTTTTAGCAAGAAATCCTAAAATGAAAAGTGAAGCACCCCACCAATAAGAAAAAGAAGAGATCAATTAAAATTAGAAAATATGGGGGACTTCCCTGGTGGTCCAGTGGTTAAGAATCCACCTTCCAATGCAGGGGATGCAGGTTCGATCCCTGGTCGGGGAACTAAGATCACACATGCTGCGGGGCAACTAAGCCCACGCACTGCAACTGCTGAGCACGGGGGCCACAACTAGAGAGCGCATGTGTCACAAACTATAGAGCCCAAGCGCTCTGGAGCCTGTGCACCACAACTAGAGAGCCTGTGCGCCACAACGAGGAGCTCACGTGACGCAATGAAGATCCCGAGTTTGCACCCAAGACCCGATTGATGCAGCCAAAAAAAAAAAATAGAAATCATGGCATTTATCTACACATATTCTCTGGTTTATAATGATAGATATCCAGTAGGTGAAACTGAGGATGAGCTCACGACTCATATAAGAGTAAATATTTTTTGCCTCTCAATTTAGAATATCTGGAGAACAACTAACCTAGAGGACGTATCTCCTGTTGTATGAATTTAGATGGTATAGAGTATTCTGATACTCTGGATCCATGAATCTCTAAATGTCTAATCCAGGTGTCCCTGATTGGCTTCCAGAGATTTAAGTGCAGAAATCACTTTCCCATAGAAACAATGTAATAAATAGCAATAAAGCGCAGTTGACAATCACATTGGTAATGCACCTAAGCACATTTTAAATTAAAATGCTTTTTAGGCATTCTGAATTTATACATAATTAAAAACATTTTTTTCAAATGTAACTCACTGTTGGTTGAAAAGTGTTTCAAGCCTAGACTTAATCAGCCACAAGTTACTAAAATTCCTGCACTATTAACCTCCAAATAAGATGTATCATAAGCCTGAAGTTAACAAAGTTCCAACTGTTAACATAGTTCCACTGTTGACTATTAATTTCTATCTACAAGTGTACTTTTCTTAATTTCAGATCTTTTTCCATTAGTTTTTTCCCACCACTCAACATAAACCTTTATTTAAAATACTTACCCAATTTAGTATTTCCAAGACAATTAATCTTACTTCAGCATGGAGCTTAGGTTAAACAGTCATGACAATCTTCAGTTTTAAACACCAGCCAGTTTCTAACCAACATTACTCCTACTCTATATGCAGGGGAAAAAGTCTTCTGGTTCCAAGCAAAGGAATGGAGACTTCTTAACTCCTAAAATTAATAAAAGTATTTAAGATATTTAAAAATTTACATTTTCTAATATGTTTTCTCTTACATCAGAAAAGCACCTATGGCAATGGGAGGAATAAAACTTTGTTTAAACAAAACCCTAAATACAAAACAGGGAATGTTATGTGAATATAAGCTCTTACCAGTGAATAAAATCACAGGTGTTAGGCTGATTATGTTAAGATTTCCAGATTCCAGTTTTTCTTTTTACTTATTAAATAATAGACAAATACCACATTCTGTTGTCAATAAACTTTCAAAGATTTAGTGCTGTACTTGAAATAAAAATGTCTCCAAAAATTAAGGATATGTAGAAAGATTTAGTGAACATGAATCTACTTTGAAATCAGTTTGTTAAAATACCAGAAGCAGTTATAAACTGTTCTCTCCAGAAGCATGAAAAGTATATATTTTGTATGTCTGCAATGTTTCCAGGGTCTAACAATAGCCTATGTGCTTTTTTACAATAATGAAAACTAGAAACTACATAGACATCCAAGAATAGGGGATTGCTTAAATAAGATACGTACATGATAGCCATATAACAGACCATTTATTTAATGAGTAAAAGGTTAAGATGTTCAAATTAAACAAACAAGTCACAAAACAATGTTTACAGTATAATCTCACTTTTGTTTTTAAAAAAGAAATGTCTGTATACAGTGGTAGCATCAATTGCAGTGCATTCTTTTTCTACACTGATTTTGTAATAAAATATTTTCCCCGGAATAATTTAAGCTCTGTTTCAGTTCAAAGTGCATATGCTACCTTCTTAATTTCACAACAAAGAAAACAAAATAAGGAGTGGTGGCCATAGAGGGTAAATAACTAATTCTAGATACACTTGGCTGTAAAGATCCACGGATTAGAGTTAGAACCAAGTGTTGTTAAGTCAAATGATACCTGAACACTATGCCAAATTGGCAAATTACTGACACCAAATATTATAAGATTCAATAATTTTTGTAACCAATTTAGTTAAAACTCCACAGAATTTTTGTTAGGAGGTAATCTCCATGGGTCTCTAGTAGCTCTTCATATCTTACAAACAAGGTACTCACTGGCCTTTGCTCTGGACTATTGTCTCTAAAATGTATGTAATGGCTTCCCTGGTGGCGCAGTGGTTAAGAATCCGCCTGCCAATGCAGGGCACACGGGTTCGAGCCCTGGTCCTAAGAAGACCCCACATGCTGCGGAGCAGCTAAGCCCATGCGCCACAGCTACTGAGCCTGCACTCTAGAGCCCGTGAGCCACAACTACTGAGCCCACGTGCCACAACTACTGAAGCCCGCACACCTAGAGCCCGTGCTCCATAACAAGAGAAGCCACCACAATGAGAAGCCCACGCACCACAAAGAAGAGTAGCCCGGCTCACTGCAACTAGAGAAAGCCTGCGCGCAGCAACGAAGACCCAATGCAGCCAAAAATAAATAAGTAAAAAAATAAATTTATTTTTTAAAATGTATGTATAGTGAACAGTCTTGAAAGGCATGCTTATAATAAAGATCCGGATGCCCTAAGCTCAGGGTTCCTGTCCTGTAATGCAACACACTCCATGTGCAGGTGACTTCTGGCGCTCTTTGCATCATCCTGTGGCAACTGGGGCAAAATTACTGATATTCTGGCTACTGCTACTGCTGTAATTCATCACTGTTCTAGGGGTCTGCATCTTCTACAAAACGGCGGCAGCCTAAGTTGTTAGCATGCAAGTAGGGTAAAATCTCTGACTCTTCCCGGTTCTTGACATTTTTAAAACTATGATTCCAAAAAACCACCAATGTTGTATGTGCAAAAACTATATTTCTGCCAACAAACATTTTATTAACCCATTCATACTTACCAGCATTATTACGATGGATCATTTGATAGAAAACCTGAAGAAAAACAGTGCAACTATGTGTTAGAACTTCAGTGATTAAAAATCTTACCGCCTTTCATATTGAGCAACTCCAGTGTGATGCCTAATGTGTATGTGTCATAGCCAACTACCTTGTAATGTAATCATTTGTACCTCGACGTGTTAGAAAAGGATCTTTTGAAACGTAGCCCGTATTCACTCTTAACAGGTTTTTGTGTCCTTAGAGGTCTGACTGGTCCTCCAAATACATTCAATTTACTATACTGTATTTACCAAGCAATTAAAGATATCTTAAAGGTCCTAACATGAACGTTATAATCCAAGTTTTAACACTGCGATTTAAAAAAAAAACAACTAAGCCCCATCTAGCCCAGATCATGCGTTAGAAACCAAAGTATTTAAAAACAGATTTTCTGTCAATTAATCCTCGAGTTTCTATAGTTGAGGGAGGAGGGCTTTGCCGTTCACCTTCCCCCGCGAGGTCTGTGGGTCACACACGCCAAGCCCAGGCCTCGCTCTCCCGAACACCTGCCGGCTACATCCCGAAACCAGGGGCAGGGACCTAGTCGGGTGGCGTTCCCCGGGAGGCGCACGTTGGATGCCGATGGGAACACCAGGCCGGGCCCAGCCGGATCCCAGGGCTCGTCACTGACCCAGGCCAGAGACCCGCAGCCGTTCTGGCCTCGGCGCCGCTTCCGCGGGCTCTGTCCTCCGGCCCACTCCGGACGCCTGCGGGCGAGGGCCGCCCCTCTCGCACGCCTGGCCTTGACTTCCCGCGCAGGCGCAGCCTCCCTTCTCCAGCACCACAGCCCACAGCTGCGCGTTCTTCGTTCCTCGGCGACGACTGTTGTCACTTCCGGCGGCGTTGCTAAGCATCTGCGCGGTTTGGCTAAAACTTGCCTGGAGTCCGCGGAAACTTCCGCGTCGGAATCGCCTTTCCAAGTCTGAGAGCGCCTTGGGTACCTCAGAGATGCAGGTGCGGCTCGGAAGGCGCTGTGGACGGGCAAAGGAAAGCACGGGTGAGCTAAACTGGTCCATCCCAGCACAGGGATTGTTTCTGGTCTCCAGGCATGGAGTGAGAGGCGAGCGTGCCTTTCCTTCTGAAACGGGCTCCGCCAAGTCAAAAACAGCACCGTGGGCATCGTCGGGCTCTGTGTAAATTAGACAGTTTTGCCCTTGGATGAATGGGTAGGTGGGGAAAGTATACAGAAATAAGGGTAGAGAAAAAGAAGTCAGAGACTCCCAGTTGACCAGCTGGCCCGATACTCAAGCTGCGCCGTTGCAGCTCCAAGAGTCTGGTGTTTGCTGAATTTTCTCGCACTTAAGCTTTGTTATTCACTGAGTGAATCGGAATGTATTTTGGAAATATCAGTGACCTCATTAGAGTCTTGGCTCTGCTGTGAACCTACTGAGTACTCTTAGGAAAGTGTCTGAAGGAAAGTCTCAATTTCTTCAACTGTAAAATGAAGGTAAGGTCTCATCCTAAGGCGTATACTTTGATAGAGTGTGAAAATAATGCTACTTAAGGTATTGTAATTCACATGACCTTTTATAAAAATTTGATTTTGTAATAGAAGTAGCCTAGTGGGACATTTAAAGATCTCTTTATTAATTCCAGTGATTTTAGTTTCTTAAGACTGTAAATTCCCAATTAATGTTCTCATGGTGACAGAACATTGGGAACTTGGACTATCTTCATGTCATCGCCTGAGCTTCTGTAGCAATAGAGTCCCTTGTGCCAAATGCTGAGTGAGAGCCAGCCAGTCTCCCACCAGTGGACACTAGTGGGTATTTATGCTGTGGAGGGCTTAAGAAGTAGCAGCAGAGGGTCATGACGTGTAGGAGAGAGACAGTACCCATGTGGCATGTATTGAAAAAACAAAATTACGCTCACATATTCACTTTCCTATATATAAAGTGCTGCATTAAATCAAAAAGAACAACGGCAAAAATTGTCAAAATCAATTTTTGAGAACTCAGGAAACCAAAAACTTGCAACAATTGGGGAGTGTTTATCAAGAAAAATAACTGAATCTTGGTAAGAACAGTGAGTTTTTTTTGCATTTTAACTTGTTCTAGTCCCCTTCTTTCTCCCTGCCCTATGGTAGTCTAGAAAACCACTGCAATCACAGTGAAATCCAGTGGCTTAGCAGCCTGTGGAGGGAGCAAAATAGTGTTGAACCCCTTCCAAAGCCCATTTCCCAGATAACTTACTATTTGAGCTGTCTGGCAGTTCCTTGGAAACTTATTATTTGACCTGTCTGGCAGTTCCTTGGAAAATCCCACTCACAAGGCTTATCTTTATTTGACCTGATTCAGAGCTCACCAGTTATGTTTGTTAAAACAGTCAGTGGCAATTTTTTAAAGTTTTAATTGCTTCACTTCTCCAACAGCCATTACTAGCATTGTGTGAAAGCCACTGTGAGGTAGGAATCTTGGAAATAAGACTGCCCTCTGAGAACTGAACTCTGCATCAACCCAGTGGATTAAAGCATGGATATGTGAAATCATTCATAGCTCGGAGGTCAATCAGGGCTCTCCTGATCCTCAAAGATATGAGGGAACTGGGACTTCCCTGGTGGCGCAATGGTTAAGAATCCGCCTACCAATGCAGGGGACATGGGTTTGAGCCCTGGTCCGGGAAGACCCCACATGCCGCGGAGCAACTAAGCCCGTGTGCCACAACTACTGAGCCCGCTGGCCACAACTACTGAAGCCCACGTGCCTAGAGCCCGTGCTCCGCAACAAGAGAAGCCACCACAATGAGAAGCCTGCGCACCGCAACAAAGAGTAGCCCCCGCTCGCCATAACTAGAGAAAGCCCATGTGCAGCAACGAAGACCCAACGCAGCCAAAAATAAAAATAAAAAATAAACACATTTATGAAAAAAAAAAAAGATATGAGGGAACTTGGCCCAACTTTTGTGACCTGAGATAGTAAAAAGCCTTTCCCAAACTTTCCATGGATTGTCCTATTTTTTCTGCTGCTTTTGTGGTTGTTCTCTTGGTTCTCCTCCTGTATCAGAGTTCACGAAAAGTTCTTGAATAAAATATCTCATGAATGTAGTTACTCTACAGAAGACTGAGGTGTCATGAGGGATCACATTGTTCACTACACAGCTTTTTTGACATCTTGTTTTCCTGCCACTGCTGCCAAAGCTTGCTCACTACTGTATACTTTGTAAGGAGCAGCTCCTGCCAGTATGGGCTATTTGGTCTACCCAGCCCCTTTAGTATTTTGGAAAATTAAATTGTCTCCATTTTATTTCACATCTTAAAGAATTAGAATGACTCTCGGGTCAGAGAAAGAAAAACATTTTTTTTTTCATAAATTTATTTATTTATTTTTGGCTGTGTTGGGTCTTTGTTGCTGCACGTGGGCTTTGTCTAGTTGTGGTGAGCTGGGGCCACTCTTCGTTGTGGTGCGTGGGCTTCTCGTTGCGGTGGCTTTTCTTGTGGTGGAGCACAGGCTCTAGGCGCAGGGGCTTCAGTAGTTGTGGCTCATGGGCTCTAGAGCGCAGGCTCAGTAGTTGTGGCGCACAGGCTCAGCTGCTCTGTGGCATGTGGGATCTTCCCAGACCAGGGCTCGAACCCGTGTCCCCTGCATCGGCAGGCAGGTTCTTAACCACTGCGCCACCAGGGAGGTCCAAGAAAAGCATATTAACATGCCTAACAATATGCTAATCAAAAGGCAGGTGGCTTAATTTAATCGCCTTTGTTTATGTAGCTTCTAATTGTAAGTAACACAAACCAAGTTGAGCCAGTTTAGGTGAAGCAAAGGAAATTTATTACAAGGCTATAAGGATGTATTGGTCAGGACTCTTTGGTTACAAGTGACTGATCTGATTCAGTGTAGTTAAAAGGGGAATATTTTGGCTCACATACCTGTGAATTTAGGTATAACTCGATCCAGGACACTATTCTACTTCTCAGCTTTGCTTGTCTTTATTCTGCATGTGGAGACTTGGTATATGGTAGGCAAGTTGGTACCTGTGGTTCTAAACTCACATTTTAGGTTAACAACCAAATTCTCACTCCTATCAACTTTAATTCAAACCCCAAGAAGACTCTAATTGTCCTAGCAGCTTTTCTCTCAGTATCTTTCTGGAGCCACATGATTTCTTGCCTCTGCTTTTCTACTTCTGTTTCATTCTTCTAATAAAAGCAGTAAAAATAATAATAATATTTATTGAGAACATATTGTGTGCCAGGCACTCTTCTAAATTCTTTACATGTATTACTTCATCTAATTCTTACACCAGCTATGTAAAATGAAGTAGGTACTATTAGTATTTCCATTTTGCAATTAAGGAGTTAGAGGGTTAAATAATTTTGTCTAGATTCACATAGTTCATATGTGGTGTGTTCAGTAAAGGTCCAGGTTGTCTGTCTCCAGAGTCCACACTCTTACCCACTGTGCTTTATTGCCTTTGTTAGGCCTGCGACCACCCACCATTGTTCAAATGTATTTCCTATTTTGGTAAATTCTTCTCCTTACAAGTCCTATCTCCTTAAAGCAGAAGGCATTTTTTTCTGCCTCCCTTGCAGCTAGGGTGCAGGCATAAGACCAAGACTCAGCTGGTCAATTGTATGTGTGCTAGATTTACATTCTGAAGAGAGTGTATGAGGAAAGAAACAGCATGTTGAATGCATTTTCTGTGGAGAGTGGCAGCAAAAGTGTACCAATTCCAGAGTACTCGTGAAGGTTCACATATATAGTGTCCAGTGGAGCAAGTTATAAGTGGGGCAAGTTGAGGTGCCTACCCAATGCCAGTTGCTGTGAATCTTCACTGGAACCTCACAATGTGGTCTGTGTGATATCTGTATGTATATCTTCTAAGGGTAACTCTCTGGCTCTCTGAGAGATTCAGTAGGCTATCTAATATCCCTTAATGAATTCCTTTTCTGCTTAAACTAGCTAGAGTGAGTTTTGTTGTTTATAAGTAAGAACTTCAGTTGATTAAAAGGGTAGGAACATTTTTTAGAGAAGAGCTGTTATGAGCTCCATTGTGTCATTTAGGATGCTTGTGAATTCATTTCACAGAATACCCAGCTCAATCATGTTTAAAAATAAGGAAATTTATTTGCTCATATAACAGAAACTCCAGCCTTCGGGTCTGATCAATCTAGCAGCATAATGAAATCCTCATTGCCCCAGGGTCTTCCTTTGTTTCTTCTTTGTGGTTCACAGTTAACAGCTTCATCCTAAGGCTGCTTCCTCTTGTGGTCATAGGATGGTTGCTTGTCTGGCCTTCACGCTTCCTCGTTCGTATCTAGCCTGACAGTCACTCTCAGATGTCTCTCCCAGAAGTACAAGCAAGAACTTTTCTAAAAGTCTCAGAACTCTTCTCCTGTTTATTTTCTTATTACAGGAATAATTATTGTCAAGGGAGATGCAAGTATTCTTAAATTAATGAGGCCCACCCCGGGACTGAGACTGTAGTCAGTTCTCCAAATTACATTGCTGCTACTCAGTTAGGAAGGGGTTGAATAGAGTAGACAAGCACAATGTCTACAGCCCCAAAAGATGAACATTCCCCAAAGTTATCCACTTATAAACTGCTGCTTGATTAACTTTGAAAATGCTTTTATAACAACCTGTTGGGGTAGGTATTATTGATCTCAACTTTAAAGATGTTGATACTGAGACTCCAAGAAGTTAAATGACTTGCCCAAGTTTACACAGTAAGGAATTGACTAAGCAAGGACTCAAATCTATGTCTTCTGATTTCAAGGTCTTGTATACTTTCCACTTATTCCCAGCTGTTCTTAAGATAACAAGAATAAAATTATTCTTTGAAACGACTTCCAGATATCATGCCAATATAGAAATGTGTGAGAAAAAATACCAGTTAAACTCTTCTTGAAAGTTTTTAATACTCATTTTAAAAATTTTATTAGAAGTAAAGAACTGTGAAGAAGATCAAGTCCTCTATCCACCTCTTCTGCCTAGCAAAGTAGATCTCCGGCAGGTCACCATAATTCCACACAATGAGTGGGAAAGGATTCGAGATAGCCTTGACAGTTTGACAAGAGAAGCAGCACACCTTCGTGCAGAAAGAAAGGCAAAGAAAGAAATGCATTTCCGATCCCAAGAAGTGGTAAAACATTGGACTAATACATATGCAGTAAGTATTAACCACCCAGGAGTACATGTGCACTGAAGACTTACTCTTGTTTCTTAGTACTCTTTTATAAACATTTTTAACATGTAAAATATCATTAAAATGCATTGAAACACATTTTCAACAGCTTATTTAGGTATAAGTCACATACAATAAACTGGACATATTTAAAGTGTACCATTTAAGATTTGACATATTTATATAGCCCTGAAACCATTATTATAATTAAGACAATGAATATATTCATCACCACAAAAAAGTTTCCTCATACCCCATTTTACTCCCTCTCACTCCTCCCCACGCCCCCTCCGGTGTCTCCAGGCAACCACTGATCTGCTGTCTATTATAAATTTCACTCAGCACAATTATTTTGAAATTCTTTCATGTTTTTGTATCAATTATTCATTCATTTTTATTGCTGAGTGGTATTCCATTGTATGGATATATCACAATTTGTTTTTCTGCTCAGTTGTTGATAGTTTGACTTCAAGCAAATGTTGACATTTGAGCTGTTTCCAATCTTTGGCTATTATAAATAAAGCTGCTTATGAACATTTGTGTATAAGTCTATGTATGGACATATGCTTTCATTTCTTTTGGGTAAATATCTTGGTGTAGAATCGTATGATAGCTGTACATTTAATTTTGTAACATTTAACTTCCAAGCTGTTTCCCAAAGTAGTCGTAATTTTACATTCCCTCCAGCAGTGTATGATAGTTCTAATTCATATTAGAACACATAGTTCTAATATGTGTTTCCTCCACATATTTGCCAAGTTGCTATGTTCAGTCTTTTTAACTATAGACTTTCTAATAGGTGTGAAGTAGTATCTCATTATAATTTTAATTTGTCTAATTACAATGATGTTGAACATCTTTTATGAACTCATTTTCTATCTGTGTATCTTCTTTGGTGAAATGTCTGTTCAAATCTTTTGCTGGGTTTGTCTTCTTATTGAGTTTCGAGAACTTTTAAAATATATTCTGAATACAAGTCCTTTACTAGATATTTGATTTGAAAATATTTTCTCCCAGTTCATGGCTTTGCTTTATTTTATTTATTTATTTATTTTTAAAGAAACACAGTACGTATGGGGAAGGTGGATTTTTTTTTTTTTTAATAAATTTATTTATTTATTTATTTATGTATGGCTGCGTTGGGTCTTCGTTTCTGTGCGAGGGCTCTCTGTAGTTGTGGCAAGCGGGGCCACTCTTCATCACGGTGCGCGGGCCTCTCACCATCGCGGCCTCTCCCGTTGCGGAGCACAGGCTCCAGACGCGCAGGCTCAGTAGTTGTGGCTCACGGGCCTAGCCGCTCCGCGGCATGTGGGATCTTCCCAGACCGCGGCACGAACCCGTGTCCCCTGCATCAGCAGGCGGGCTCCCAACCACTGCGCCACCAGGGGAGCCACATGGTCTTGCTTTATATTCCATTACAGTGTCTTTCTAAGAGCAGAGTTTTTAATTTTAATGAAGTCCAGTTTATCAATTTTTCTTGTATGGATCATCCTTTTAGTGACTTACCTAAGAAATTTTTGCCTAACTCAAGATCACAAAGATTTTCTTCTGTGTTTAAGTTTAAAATTTTAGGTCTTTTATATATATATATATAGTCTATGTTTAGAAGTGAGGTATGGATTGATGTTTATTTTTTTGCATATGACTATCCAATTGTTTCAGCACAGTTTGTTGAAAAGACTGTTCTTTCCCCCACTGAATTGCCTTTACACATTTGGTGAAAATCTGGTTGTCCATATATGTGCAAGGGGAATTTCTGGACTCTGCTGTTCCATTGATCTATTCATCTATCTTTATTTCAATAACACACTGATCTGAGAATTGTAGCTTAAGTCTTGAAATCAGATAGCATTAGTCCTCCAAGTTTGTTCTTTTTCAAAGTTGTTCTGGTTATTCTAGGTCCTTTGCACTTCTACATGAATTTTAGAATCAGCTTGTCAATTTCTACGAAAAAGCCAGCTGGGATTTTGTTTGGGATTGTGTTGAATTTCTCGATCAGTTTGGAGAGAATTTACATTTTGACAGTATTGAGTCTTCTGACCCATGAACACAGTATTTTTCTTCCATTTGTATAGGTCTTATTTAATTTATGTCAGCAATATTTTATAGTTTTTAGGGTATAGGTCTTATTCATCTTTTTTTCATATTTATCCCTAAGTAATTACTATTTTTATGTATTATAAATGATTTTTTTAACATTTCAATTTGTTATTCATTGTTAGCTATAGAAATACAGTTAATTTTTTCTATGTTGGTCTTGTATCTTGCAACACTGCTAACCTCACTTATTAGTTCTAGTAGCTTTTTTATAGATTCCATCAGATTTTCTACATAGACAATCATGATGTCAGAAAGTAAAGACAGGGACTTCTCTGGCAGTTCAGTGGTTGAGACTCCGTGCTTCCACTGCAGGGTGCACAGGTTCCATCCCTGGTCAGGGAACTAAGATCTCTCATGCCGCAGAGCGCAGCCAAAAAAAAGGTAAAGACAGTTTTACAAATTTTACTTCCTTCTTTCCAATCTGGGTGCCTTTTAGTTCTTTCTTTTTCTTTTTGCCTTATTGTACAGGAATGGATGTTAGATTTTTAAAGTGCTTTTCTTTTGCTTATATCTATTGAGGTAATCATGAAGTTTTAATTTTTCATTTTGTTATATGGTGTATTTCATTCATTATTTTCAAATATTGAACCAAGCTTGCATTCCTGGGATAAACGTCTTCTGGTCATGACATATTATCTTTTTGATGGATTCAATTTGTTAAAATGTTAATTTTTGCATCTGTGTTCATGGGGGATATTGGTCTGTAGTTTTCTTGAAATGTCTTTGGTTTGGGTATCAGGGTAATGCTGGTTATTGTTATGATGGAGGATTGCACAAAAACACAGGATTTGAAACTTGAGGAACCAAGGAGCTTCTTGAGGAATCAAGGCAGCTTCTTTTCATCTGCCTTTGATTTGTCTCTCTTCCTATCTTTTTCTAGAACTACATATGTCTTTGCTGTGCCCTTCTTTGTGCTTCTGTAAGATTCTCTACCTAAGAGGTACAGTAACCTGCAGTTTAGTTCCATGTACATGAGTGGGAAACTACTTCAAAGTGGGGAGGTGTCCTCTAATTCCTTTTACTATCTCACCTGGGGGAAAATGCTGAGAAAAGGTGTTCTCATCCCCCACTACACTTTCCTATATCCTTTGAGGAACTATGAGGCAGGATTTTCTCCTATTTTCTAGTAGAATTTTTAAAACTATGTGGAAGCATAATATCTGTTCAGAGAGTTCTCACCTTTTATTTTTTTCAACATTGCATATTTCCTTACTTTGTTGCAATGTACATTATTTATCTTTGGGAGGGGACACAGAAAGCTTGTGTTACCTTGCTTTAGGAACAGTGTTCATAATTTATTAATTCTTTTTTTTCTAGAAGAGGGAAGAGTTATATCATGACTGATATCATATATGTAATATATACAATGTAGTATATGACATTCTGAAAAAGGCAAAACCTATAGGGAAAGAAAACAGATCAGTGGTTGCCAGGGGGTGCAGGTAGTTGATTCTAACAGGGCATGAGGGAGTTTTTTGGGAGGATGGAACTGTTCTATAAGTGACTTTATGCATCTGTAAAACTGTACACTAAAAGAGCATATGTAATTTATACTCTAAAAAACTTGATTTTAGAAAAGCCCGTGGTCTATAAATAGATGGGGAGTGGAATATACCCCGTTTTTTTTTCTTCCAGAAGTACCATAGTATACCTAATACTTTACACCTCCATGAGTGTTAAAGAAGAAAAAGAAATGTAGTAAATGTAGTGGAAATATAATAATAAAAACTGTACTATAGGCACAGAGATTGGCAAAATGATACATCATCAGAGAGAGCCTAGAAACAATCCTGTGTTATATATGGGAACTTGACATATGCTAGAAATGTCATTGCAAATCAGAAGGGAAAAGATGGGAATTCAATAACAGATGCTGAGATAATCGGCATATGGACAAGATGAAATGTTATCCCTATGGTACAGAATAAACAAAAATGAATTTCAGCTGGATTTAAGACCTAAATGTGAAAAGTGAAACAGTAAAACTTTAAAAATAAATCATAGGATATCTTCAAGAATTCAGGGTAAGTAAGATTTTCTTAAGACATAGGAAGTGTGACCCATAAAGGAGAAAAAGACTTCTTCTGACATGGGACATTGGCTACCTCCTCAGGGGTGTAGAAGAACATGTAAAATATGCCATTGTTGATTTTTTAAAGGAACACAAGTAGTAATATATATATATATTTGTTACTTAAATATAGAAAGGAACTATGGAAGTAAATGCAAGAAACTAATAGTGGTTATCTTAGAGACTACAGATGGAAGTTAGGATTGGAGGGAGAGTTCCACTACATACTTTTGTAATATATATATATTATATATATAATATAATATATAATATATATTATATATTATATAATATTTTGGTTTTTTTGGCTGCACCATGCGGTATGTGGGATCCTAGTTCCCTGACCAGGGATCGAACCCATGCCCCCTGCATTGGAAGCATGGAGTCTTAACCACTGGACCGCCAGGGAAGTCCCCATATACTTTTTTAATATTATGGATTTTGAACCATGTAAATGTGTTAACTACCTAAAAAATTCAATTAAAGATTAGCTCATAAGTGTAACCTCATATTTGTTAGTGATATATGCAAATACAATAAAGACTCATAAGGAAAGCTCAAATTATCATATTATATGTTTAATTTTGTAAAGTTAAGTTGAAAAATGAAAACAGACTACTGCTTTTGTCTTTTTGTAGGGGATGAAAGAACAGAAACTTGAAGCCAAAAAGAAACGTGATAAGGAAATAGAGGCAGAAAGACAAATTCTTGATGTGGAAGAAGCAATACACAAACAAGGAGAAAGGAAAAAGGCCATTGAATATGCAAAGCAATATCAATTTTACCAGACAGAAAGAGTGAAAAACTTTCATGTACTACTTGGGTTTTCTTGTAATTTTATATATATATATATTTAACATATCTATACATAATTAGACTTTATTTTCTTAAAATATTGCAATTTTTTTTGTAGTCAGGACTTCTTCTTAGTAGAGTTATGAAAGAACGTGATGCACAGATTGAATTCCAAAAGAGTAAAATAAAATCAGATAAAAAATGGGAGGAACAAGTGAAACTCAACGTTGAAAAAGCTTTTAAAGAAGAACAAGAAAAAGCAGAAAAACAACGCAGAGATAGAGTGGCTCTTGGCAAAGATCATTTAAAACAGTATGTATACATAAATTACCTTTTTTGTACTTTCCTCTTTTTCTCATAATGGATATAGCTTTTTTTTTCTGATTATAAAAGTAATATATGCTAATATACCTAGTAAGTGGAAAAAATAAAAAGAAAGAGGTTAAAATCACTATTACCACCTTACCCAGAGATAATATATTGCTTACCATTGTTATAATAATGTTGCGTGACAAACAACCACACAATCTAGTGGCATTCAGCAGTAAACATTTATTTCTCATGTATCTGTGGGTTGTTTGGGCTTGGCTGGGTAGCTTGTCTTCAAACTGTAGGACTGGCTGGGTTTGCTTGTTACTGTGAGAAAGGCTCTGATCCTGCTCCATGTGGGCCTCATTCTGAGGTCCAGGATGAAGGGACAGCAAGCACCTGGGGAAGACTTCTCTCATGATACTGACAGATGCAAGAGATTGAGCCCAAGCTTGCAAGCACATGGCTAAACCCAAAGTCAAAAGGCAAGGAAATACAGTTGGCCCACCGTGAGTCTAAAGCAAGTCACGTAACCATGCTGACATCAGTGGGACAGAGGAGTGGACTCCCATGGAAGTGGGAGTGAGAGAGTCATTTTGAACAATAACCTAATCCAACACAGTAATTTGTTACTGTTTTGGTATGTAGCCATACAGACTTCTTTTTGATGTTAGTGGTGGAGAGGGTCGCATTCGTTGAGGTATAATTTACATTTAATAAAATTCACCTTTTAGAAAGCATATTGCTATAGCTGATTCAATTTGTTGTACAACAGAAACTAACACAACATTGTAAAGCAATTATACTCCAATAAAGATATTAAAAAAAAAAATAAAAAGCATATTGCTATATAACCATCCCCAAATCAAGATAAAGAACACTTGATCGCCCCAGAAAGTTCTCTCGTGCCCCTTTGCATGAAACTCTATCCCCTGCCCTCAGCCCGTGGAGGTCATTGATCCACTGATACAGACTTTTTTTTCTGAGCATGTATACTCACATTTTATAAAATAAAATTGGATCAACAGTATTATTTTTTCAAATATTTTTCTCACTTACCAGTATGTAATGAATTCTTGCCATGTTGGTAAATAGAAATCAAACCTGATCTTTTTTTAAAAGTAGCTAGTAGTGTATATATGGGGGGGGGTGTATTTGTGTGTTATTTTACTTTTCTAAGTAACTGACACATGCAAATAGGAAAAGGCACAGAGGGGATTTAGTGAAAAGTCTCTTCCTTGTCCGTCAGCTACCATGTTTCTCCACTGTGAAACCAGTTTCTTCATACTGTAGTTTAAATGTATATACATTATATAAATGTATCCAAAAATTAAATTATACTCTGGTGGACAGTTTTACCATTTTTAAAGAAAAAAATATTTTTATAATTAAACATTACATCATCAATTCATGATCATTATAGAATTAAAAATATAATTAAACAAAATAAAATATAAATGAAAAATCACCAGAAATGCTGCGATCCAGATTAGGCACTGTTAACATTTGAGTGTACGTTCATCTCCTCTTCAAAATTTTTTTAAAATGTTACAAATAATAAATGAATATATGCTTATTGTTTAAAATTCAAGCAATACAGCAAAATTTGGAGTAAAATTTAGAAGCTCTTCATTATTTCCACTCTATTCAATGTTTGTCTCTTTAAGTCCCAGTTAACTCTTCAAAAATAGCTATTATTAAAAGTTTTTCTGTTTTATTGGCCGCGTTGGGTCTTTGTAGCTGCACACGGGCTTTGTCTAGTTGCGGCACGCGGGGGCTACTCTTCATTGCGGTGCACGGGCTTCTCATTGCAACGGCTTCTCTTGTTGCAGAGCACGGGCTCTAGGCGCGCGGACTTCAGTAGTTGTGGCTTGCGGGCTCTAGGGTGCAGGCTCAGTAGTTGTGGTGCACGGGCTTAGTTGGTCTGCGGCATGTGGTATCTTCCCGGACCAGGGCTCGAACCCGTGTCCCCTGCATTGGCAGGCGGATTCTTAACCACTGCACCACCAGGGAAGTCCCTAAAAGTTTTAGAGCTATCACTTCAGGATGTTTTATTGCAGTTACTGATACTTATAATCAGGACATATTTAAGTGTGTATATATTTTTTAACATGGATGTTATATAATATATTTTTCTGTGACTTTATTTTTTCATTCAACAGTATACCTTGAACATTTTTTATGCCAGAAAATATGGATCTGTCACATCTTTTAAAATAATCATATTGTATACTAAACATGTACCATGATTTATTTAACTACATTATTACTGAGGGAAATTTGGATTCCACTCCCCCGCCCCATTTCTAACAATGCTGCAGCGAACATCCTTGAGCATATGTGTTTTGTGCGAAGATGTATTTATGTAGGGTAGATTTCTTGAAATTGACTTGGATTTACATTTGGAGAGATACTGCCAAATTGCCCTTTGAGAAGGTTTTAAGTATGCATTCATTAATGATATCTGATACACTTTTCTTTATATTATAACCAATTCTGGATAGTATTTTTTTTGTGATTTAATGTACAAAAACTGGTATCTTTTAATTTACATTTCTCTTAGTTTCTAGTAAGGCAGTGCATTTTCTCATGTGTAAATGTTCATTTGTTTTGGGTTTTGTTATCATGAATTGGTTACTCCTTTGTTCTTCTGTGTAAGTTGTTTCATACTGAAATGTATGTTTATGATTGATTAATTAAAAAGTGATTAATAAGTCATTTTATATATGACATATCGCAGATTTGTGTCACCTTTTCTGAATGGTTTTCAGTATTTAGAAAATATTTATTTTTATATGCTCAAATCTGTCTTTTGTCATTACTATGAAAAAAAGGTTTTGGTTTTTGTATATATATGTTTATTTGTCAAAATCACAAATGTCTAAGTGACATAGACATCAATTCTCAGGATACATGTGTTGCCAAATTATGTATTCTTCATTTCTTTTAACCCTTAGTAAAAAGAGAAGGGAAATGCTGGATTTATTGTAAGTTTTTTCTTTGGTGGTGTAGAGACCCAAGGGTTTGTGCAAGTTAGGGACAGAGCTGTTGGCAGAGGGAGGCAAATATTTGACCAGTGACTCACCCTTGAGAAATCTCTCTTATATTGGCTGTTGCAGCTCAGGTGTAATTACAGGTAGCAGCCTGATAGCAAGCTACCTGGCCAGTGCTAAAACCTACAGGACATCCTCCCACTTATAGCCTTTGTATGTGGGCTGTGTTTGGGCCACAGGATCCCCTTTCATGTGGTCTTTGGCAATAGGGTGGAGGTTCAAGCAGTTTAGGATTTGTTTTAGTTGTTTCTTTGGAGTATCTTCAGTGTAGTCTAGGAGATATTCCGTTAGGCTCTGAGGTCAGCATAAATTCCTTTACTTACTCTTCACAGTGAGCTCTGTCTTTGCGAATGGTGGCCAAGTGTTACTTATTCTCACTGCATTCTCAACTGCCCTATTTTTCCCTAAAATTTCTTGAAAATTCAGGTATGTGGGTAACACCTTGCTTTAGTTTCTATTAGTGGTATAGAATTTTCCCCATTCCATTGGTTGCACTGTGGGGAATTAGGAGGCGAAGGATATTTGACATGTGAGCTTGGTTTGCCAGTTTGGTTCCAGAAGTCCTACATCTTAAATTTATTAAGAAACATTCATAGAAAGTAGAGTAGTGGTTGTTAGCAGCTGGAAGAGGGCACAATGGTGAGTAATACAGGGTCTCTTTTTGGGATGATGAAAAGATTCTCAAATTTAGATAGTGGTGATGGTTGAAAATATCTATAAATGTTCTAAAAACAACTGAATTGTACACTTTAAGGGGTGGATTTTATGGTGTGAAAATTATATCTCAATAAAGCTGACATTAAAATCTAAAAAAAAAAGAAAAAAGAAACATTCAGGGACTTCCCTGATGGTCCAACGGTTAAGACTCTGAGCTTCCACTGTAGGAGCACGGGTTTGACCCCTGGTCGGGGAACTAAGATCCTGCATGCCACGTGGTGTGGCCAAAAAGTAAAAAAACAAAACAAACAAACAAAAAATTCAATTACAAAATTATCACCATGTTGTATTCTGTTGAATGTTGATGCATGTGTCAGTTATATGCAACTCAGAATGCATGTTACTTTAAAATATTGTTAGGAATGGTGATGAGCCCATAAAAAGCCTCTTTAAGACAAAAGTAAAATTGGAATCATAGCACTGGTATTAACCTGAGTGGAAACAGAAGACTATATGGTAGAAAATAGAGGAGAAGAAGAGGATTTTTTTCCCCTTTTCTTGAATAATAAGAGTTTATTCCGGAGCAAAATTTCAAGAGAGGCTATTTATTTATTCATTCAATCATCATTCATTGTTACAGACATTTATTGAACAATGTTTGCCATCCACTATTCTAGTCACTGAGAATACAAAGATGAATACAATAGTCCTTTTTCCTTAAGAAGTTTACAATCTGGGGAGGAGGGTATAGATATGGAACAAATAATTAGACTATGATAGTAAATATTTTGGGAAATATATACACAGAGTGTATGGAAGCATATAAAATGGACAACTTATTCAGTCTAGAGAAGGCTTTTCAGAAGAGATCAGCTCCTGTACTTAATTCTGAAGAATGAGTAGGAATAAGTCATGCAAAGAGTAAGGGATGTAAAAGTATTTTAAGCAGCGGAAATAACATGGGTGAAGGCCCACAGGTGAGACAGAATATGGTGGATTTGAATAACTACAAGATGGATGTAATATAGAGGACTAAGAGGGCAATGTTAAAGATGAGATCGGAGAGACAGGCAAGGGCCAGATCATGATGTGCCTTGTAGGCCATGTGTCTTAAGTTCTCCCAAAATTTGGGATGACTCTCCTCTTTGAGCAGAGACCAAATTTTAATTCTTTTAATTCCTAAGAAATGGGAATTGCAGGTTCCAAGAGGCAAGACTCTTTTGCATGCCCTACTAATTATATTACGAAGTGCTACCCAGGTGTCATCTGGTGGTGATTTAAAATATATCCACACATAATTTGATATTCCTCCCTTCCGAGGGTAGAGCCTAATTCCTTTCCCTCTTGAGTGTGGGCCGTACATAGTAACTCATTTCCAAAGAATAGAATGAGGTAGAAGTAATGGTGTGTGACATCCTGAGATTAGGATATAAAAGGCATTGTGGCTTTCTCCTTGGCATCTCTCTTGGATTGCTCATTCTGGGGAAGCTAAGTGCCATGTTGTAAGATGCTCAAGAAGCTCTGTGGAGAGGTCCATGTGGCAAGGAGCTGAGGCCTCCTGCCAATGGATATGTGAAAATTGGTTCTCCAGACTCTGTCAAGCCTTCAGATGATTACAGCTCCAACATCTTGACTGTAATCTCTTGAGGACAACCCAGCTAGGCCACTCTCAGCTTCCTGAATCTCAGAAATGGTATGAGATAATAAATGTTTATTGTTTTAGGCCACTAAATTTAGGGGTAATTAGTTACTCAGCAATAGATGACTAAAACACCCTGTACAGCTGCAGGCCCTGTACCTGAAAGTGAGATTTTTCACATGCTTCTTAAACAGTCTCTAGGCTGCAGGCCTGGAGATTGGGGTGGTCTTTGAGCAGTATAAGAGTCTGCCTGTGACTCACAGCGGGCATGATGAGGATAGGGCAAATAAAGGACTCTAGTGACACCAAAATCCCCCCAAAGAGGGATTTTGACCAACAGCCTTAAACATAATTATTGAAAAGACACTTAAGAGTATAGACAAGGAATAATTCCATTTCCTTCTATTGATAGGTAAGCCTTTCTCTAGGAAGAGGCCCATAGACCTTGCTTAAGAACAACTCAGTTACTGTTAATCTCATGAGCTTCCCAAGAAAAGGAAAAATCATCATAGGACAGCTTGCATCACTTTCTCCTGGATAAGAGAAGAGGGCTTAAGTGATCTTATTTATTCCTACTGATTAAAAGCCATCCTAAATCTTGTAACTTCCAAATTTGTCACTCTAGTCCAGACTATCCCGTTAAGTCCCAGTTTCACATATCTCACCACCTTTAAGACATCTCCATTTGGATATCTCTTAGGTACCTCAGATTTAAAATGTCTAACACAGAATTATTGATTCTCCGCACCCACAGTGGACTTTCTAGTGGCATCCTTACCAGTCAGTTGTTCAAACCAGAAAACTAGGAATCCATCTTTATTTTCCTTTATTTCCCAAGTCAAATCTATCAGCAATTCATGTTGATTTTTTTCTCCAAAACAAATCTTGAATTTATTGCTGTCATCTTAGTCCAAGCCACCCTCATATTCCCATGGATTATTGCATCAACCTCTTAACTGGCCTCCTATTCTCTCTTCCTAATCCCTTCTCCTTTCATCATCCAGAGAGATTTTATTAAAATGAAAATTGATCTTATTATTCTCCTACCTAAAACATTTCAGTGACTTTCCATTCATTTAAGATAAAACGGAAACTCCACTATCTCTGGCAAGGCCTTGTGTCAAAGGGCCTCATCTACTTCTCAAACTCCTTTCCCACCACTCTTTCTCCTTAGTTATTATACCTCCATTACCCTGGTCTTCCAGGCCTCAGGCTCCTGTCAGATCATTGCTTGCCACATGGTCTTTTCACATGCTTTATCTTCTGTCTGGAATTTTACCCTCCCGTTCTTCATCTGTGGGCTTCTCACCAGCTCAAAGAAGTCTTCTTTGTCTTAGGGAACAGCTCTGTCCAAACAGCTCTCTCTGTTATGTAAAATAAATAACTCAATTGTTATTCTTTTTCTTGTCCTGTTATTTTCTTTTATATGTATATTTTTAAATTTTTTTATTTATTTATTTTCTTTATTTTTTTGGCTGCATCAGGTCTTAGTTGTGGCTCACGGGATCTTTTGTTGCAGCACATGGACTCTTCGTTGCAGCACGCGGGTTTCTCCCTAGTTGAAGCATGCAGGTTTTCTCTCTCTAGTTGTGGCGCACGGGTTCCAGAGCAGGTGGGCTTTGTAGTTTGCGCCATGCGGGCTCTCTTGTTGAGGCGTGTGAGCTCGGTAGTTGTGGCGTGCGGGCTTAGTTGCCCCGTGGCATGTGGGATCTTAGTTCCCCTACCAGGGATCGAACCCGTATCCCCTGCATTGGAAGGTGGATGATTCTTTACCACTGGACTACCAGGAAAGTCCCTTGTTCTGTTATTTTCTTTACAAGACTTACCTGGATTTGTAATTACATTATTTTTCTATTTACTTGCTTTTGTTTGTTTGTTTTTGCCTGTCTTCCCCACTGGAATGCAAACTTCTTGAGGTCAGGAACCACGTTTGTCTGTTTCATGATTGTAGAAGAAATTCAATAAATAGTTGTTAAACAAATGAATGAGAGGTCTCAAGATTACAGAAGTGTTAAGTGTGATTCTTAAGTCTCTAGAATAGGCAACAGAAAAGAAGTTGGTACTGTTCACCAAGATAAGGACAAGAGACCAAAAGGATCAGTTTAGAAGAGGAGGAGGATGAATTTGCTTTTAGACATAGTGAATGTACCTATATAATAGAATAGTCAGGTGGTGATGCCTCTTGGGTTGTCTCTTCAAGAATCAAGCATGTCTATGGTAATAGCGACCTCATTTTTGATGTTGGGCTGCTGACTTCTTGTTAAGCCCCACCCTCCCTTCCCCTTTGGCCTCACATCTGGACAGGCTAATAAGAAGGCCCCTGGGCTTGCCTCTTCCTTTGTTGCCAGTAGGAAATTTAAATCTCCTGTGCACAGGAGCTTTTCCCCAGTTTCACCCCTTAGTCACAATAAAGACCCAAACTCACTTCCTCTGCTTTGCCCAAGTCAATCCAGACCTACTTATGCCTACACAGCTCTTTTGGGAGTCCCTTATGTGATAATACTTTCTCTCAAATTCTCTTGGTGTGTGGAGGGTCATCTGAACCACATTTTGGGTAGGGGTCCCTTCCACTTTTATAGGAGTTCTATGTAACATCTATATAAAGTCAAGTCAGATCTGGGCTAGATCAATACAGATTTGGGAGCTTCAGAATGTGAATCAGGAGTAGCAAAGAGGTTTCATGACAAATTCTGCTCTGACGGTTTGGCAGAGGCTGCCAGTTCATTGGGCTGAGCAGGACCAAGATTTTTGCATTGATTTTTGTTTTGAATTGATTATTGATGTCTGCTACGGTCATGGGTGTTAGAAGTAAAGATATAAATGTTATGTATTTCTTCCCTGAACTAGAGGATCTCGGATTTCCTTCAAAATGTTGACTTTGCATTAAGCTAAACTTATGGCAGATAGTTGAGTAGTCTACCCAAACTAAGGTAAAAGTCTTTATTGACAGTCTTTATTTAATAGTTACATAAATCCCTGTCAATATTATCTCTTCACTGACACTAGAGACATTTTTTTCTTATTCACTCTCAGAATAGGTAAATTTTTTTTTGGCTAAAACAATGAGTTGTCCAATACATGTATAGGTATAATGTTAGTGATTTCCAGATTTGCTAAGGAATGTTAAAATTGCAAATGTTTTATATCTTGTTTTCCCTTAAAGTAGCAATTTTAAAACTTCAAAAACTTTCTCAAAATTAGATACATCTCTTTTTATAATGTCCTTTAAATCTTGATTATTGACGTGAATTTGCTTCTAAGAGATTGGTATACTATTAAATAGTTCTAACAAACTAAACAAATAAATAAAAATTTGAAAACCTAGTATTTTTAGGGCAATCATAAAATTGATTTAGCTGTGGCCAACAGTGACTTTTTCTTAGCTCCTCCTAAAGAGACTGACTGTGACTCTAAGTGGCTGCTTACTCACCTGATCTGAATTGGCTTAATAATACCAAAGTGAACTTACTGGCTCACTTAACTGTAGAGTCCTCTGTGGCACAGGGAAGGGAATTTTCCCCCCTCCCTGAAGCCAAGAAAAAAATGTTTTGATTGGGTGCATATAAAAGAAAGGTTTACTCCTCAGTCTTTTTGTCTATTTAAGTGGGTTGTTTACCCACTCTGTACCCACCTGTTCAGGAAGAAAAAGAACTGGAGACAACTGATAGCACCAGTGGAGCAGCCTGCACACGTGTTGATTGGCTGACCGGGATGCGTGGGCACATAGACAAAGATACCGGGGGGCTTGAGCTGTTTTGCCAGTATGCTGAGGATTGACTGCCAGATGCGGGCGCGGAGAGTCTGCAATAAACTACTGATGGTGGATGCTCCTGGTTGTGATGGTGGTGGGGTTGGGGGGGTGTGGGTTGTAGAGGTAGAGCTGGAGCTAAATGCAGATCAGAGCTCTGCAGTGAGGACACTGCTCAGGGATCTCTGAAGAACTCACGCATAAGCCCTGTGAGACAACCAGCATTTAATGGCTAACCACTCAGAAGGCATCAGTAGTTAGTCAATGTTGGCTAGAGAAAGGATAACAACCAAAGTGGCCAGCTGGGTAAGGAAGTTGTTGCCCTTCTTCCATCAAACCCCATCTCCTGAGAGGCCTGATCCATATCTTAGATAGCATCTTCTAGTGCTGAAATTGAAAAGCAGTAGGGATTAGGGACTTTTCTGTAAAATAATGTCACCATTTCAGCATACTGTCTGTCATTCAGTTAACTGGTTCTTTCTAAAGGAAAGGAACATTTGAATCTACTTTAGGACTTAATTTTGGTGAGGAATGAAACAAATTTTGAAGAAAGGAAGATATTGGCAATCCTGGGTTAACCAAGATTGGATTTGTTTTTGTATTTTTTAAAATTTTTTTCTACAATTTATTTGTTAGAATCAGATTCCAAGTAAGGTTCATACATTGCAATTGGTTCCTATGTCCTTTTTTAAAAACATAATTAATTAATTTTATTTATTTGTTATTTTTAAATTTATTTTGGCTGTGCCAGGTCTTAGTTGTGGCACGCGGGATCTTTAGTTGTGGCATGCGGACCTCTTAGTTGCGGCACGCAGGCTTCTGAGTTGCAGCATGAATGTGGGCTCTAGTTCCCAGAACCCAGGCCTCCTGCATTGGAAGCGCAGAATCTTACCCACTGGACCACCAGGGAAGTCCCTGGTTTTGGTTTTAATCTCTGCTCTTTACCTATCTGTTCTTGTCCCAAAAGAAATCCACAAGTTCTCCTTTACAGCTTCAAATCATCCCAGGTAAGAATCTAATTCATTTCTTTAAAATATATTCTATTTTTCTGCGTCGCTCTCAGTTATAATTATGTTTTCTTCTTCAGAATAAAGGAACATGAAGAGGAAGAAGAGAGAAGGAGAAAAGAGGAAGAAAAGGATGCTGAGGAAATAAAGCGGCAGAATTCATTATATGAAATAGAAATGAAAAAAAAAAGAGGAAAGAAAAAAGAAGAGATCAATGAAAGCAGGAGACTATTTTTTGTAAGTTGAAAATACTTAAATGTACAAAGTCCAATGCCAAATTTTTAATATGTTTTTTATAAATAATAGTGGTATAGAAAACAAGTTTGCTATTAAGTTGGGTTTTTAAGTGTACTTTGCGGGGAGCTATATTTGCTGTTATTTCATTTGGATGTGCTCTCATTCATGAACAAGAATTAAGAGAATGAGACTTTTTAAAAATGAATTTTGTTATCCTAAAAATGAGAGTTGTTATGAGCAATGAATGGGGTGATACGTGTTTGGTATCTCCTGCACTATTAATATGTGCTGAATAAATGGTAATAATTATTTTATGGTAGATGCAATTTATTTTGTAATTTTTTATATTCATTTCTTTAAAGTTATTTTTTATTCTTAAGTAACATATACACAGATTTAAAACATCAAACATCACCAAAATGCTTAAAAGAAGAGTAACAGTCATTGCTTCACTCCTTCTGCTTCTTGGAAAATTATATTCTAAATAATCTATATATTTTAGGGACTTCCCTGGTGGCGCAGTGGTTAAGAATCCGCCTGCCAATGCAGGGGACATGGGTTTGAGCCCTGGTCTGGGAAGATCCCACATGCCGCGGAGCAACTAAGCCCGTGTGCCACAACTACTGAGCCTGTGCTCTAGAGCCCGCGAGCCACAACTACTGAGTCCGTGTGCCACAACTACTGAAGCCGCGCGCTTAGAGCCCGTGCTCCCTAACAAGAGAAGCCACTGCAATGAGAAGCCCACGCACCACAATGAAGAGTAGCCCCCGCTCACCGCAACTAGAGAAAGCTTGCGCGCAGCAACGGAGACCCAGCGCAGCCAAAAATAAATAAATAAATAAGTAAATAAATTTAAAAATAAATAAATAATCTATATATTTTAAAAAATATATTCAGCTTTAAAGATATGTATCTTGATTTATCAATTTTAAACATTTTCTGTCTCTCTGCCCTGGTAGTTGAGGATTTAGCTCTTTTCTAATATTGTCCCCTTCCCATCCTCCTCTTCCCCCCAAATCATCATGGCATAATTTTAGTTTAATCAGTATTATGATTATATAAATATTGTTCTCTGAAGAGCTAAGAAATATACTATGATTATAATTTTTTGCTTCCATAAATGTTTTTCTGTGGTTAAAATAATCCTCATTGTTTGCATTTGCTTTAAAGCTGTATACCTCAATTTTTTCCATATGTTCAGTACATTCTGCCAAATGGTTAATGATATTAGTTTTCAAATGTTCAACTAAGTAATATTAAATTATCTATGGTTTTCTTGGAGCTCCCCCATCCAGAGTCCTCCGTCCTTCTCTTCCTTCTGGACTGTTTGTTTGCTCTCTAGGCCTGCTGCTCAGCTGTCATTCTGGAGCTTCCCTGTGCCACTTTCCTGGGTCTCAGCTCCTATTTCCTGAATCTTATGCCTTCCTCTTTCTTGGTTTATTCCTTCATCTTGCTGAAATACATCTTTTTTTAAAAAATATTTATTTATTTGGTTGCACTGAGTCTTAGTTGAGGCAGGTGGGCTCCTTAGTTGTGGCTCCAGGGCTCCTTAGCTGCAGCACTGGGCTCCTTTGTTGTGGCAGGCGGGCTCCTTAGTTGTGGCAGGCAAACTCTTAGTTGTGATGTGCATGTGGGATCTAGTTTCCTGACCAGGGATCAAACCTGGGCCCCCTGCATTGGGAGCATGGAGTCTTATCCCCTGCACAACCAGGGAAGTCCCCTGAAATACATCTTTGAGTAGCTTCCGAAGAAAGGGTATAGAGGAGGTAAAAATTTTGAATTCTTATCTGGAAAGGTTATCATCTAAAGTAACGCTTGCTTTGGGCTTCCCTGGTGGCACAGTGGTTAAGAATCTGCCTGCCAATGCAGGGGACACGGGTTTGAGCCCTGGGGAGATCCCACATGCCGCGGAGCAACTAAGCCCGTGAGCCACAACTACTGAGCCCGCAAGCCACAACTACTGAACCCAAGAGCCACAAGTACTGAGCCTTTGTGCCACAACTACTGAAACCCACGCATCTAGAGCCTGTGCTCTGCAACAAGAGAAGCCACCACAATGAGAAGCCCGTGCACCACAACAAAGAGTAGCCCCTGCTCGCTGCAACTAGAAGAAAGCCTGCGTGCAGCAACAAAGACCCAATGCAGCCAAAAATAACTAACTAAATAAATAAATTTATATAAAAAAAATAAAGTAATGCTTGCTTTATAGTTTGGATGTAGAGTTCTGGGTTCAGAATTCAGAGTTTTGTATTTATGTTTTCATAATCATCTAACTTTCAGTATTGCTATGGAGAAATATTATGCTATTTATGGTCTTCATTCTATGTATGTGATCTGGTGTGTTTTGTTTTTACTTCCCTTGTCTCTCTTTCTCTGAAAGCTCTGAGGGTCTTTATCTCTGCAGCTCTAAGATTTAACAGGGAGATACCTTGTTTAGGTCTTTTTCATTTTGCTGAGCACTCAGTTGATGCTTCAACCCATAAATGCATCAAGTTTTCTTATTTTATTTCTTGTATAATTTTGTCCCTTTCTATTTTGTTTCTTCCATTCTAGAACCCCTCTGATTTATATTGGACTTTCTGAAGTGATACTCTAATTAAAAAAAATATTTTCTCATATTATTAGTTAGGGTAAGACTCAAAAGTGTGTAAGAGAAAACCCAAAATAAAGAATGTAAAAAATTACAAAATAAATTGCAACAGTATCTTTATCTGAAGTGCAGAGGTGGTCATGCCAAGGCTGATATGGTACCTCCAGAATCAAGGGGGAATGAGACAGCTTCTCTTTTTTTGCTTTGCTATTCTTGGAACATAGGTGGCTTCTGTCCTCAGGATTGCCTCATGGCCTTGAATAGCTGCTGGAGCTCCTGGCCACATTCCAGGCAGCAAGAAGGAGAAAGGATGAAGGACAAAAAAGGATTTCCTAACTATCTGTCCTCCTTTTAAGGAACTTTTTCAGAACTCCCACTTAACAATTTCCATTAAATCTCTTTGGTTGTAATTTAGTGACACCTAGCTGAAAAGAAAGCTTGGAAATATAGTCTTCTAGCTGAGCATATTGCCACTCTGAACAAAATCTGGGTCCTGCTACTAATGCAGAAGAGAAGAAAGACTCTTGGGTAGGCAATTAATTGTTCCTGCCATTTTTGGTTTTTGTTTGACTTTGAGAGTTATTCTCAACTTTGTCTTCTAAATCTTCTATTGAATTTTTAATTTTAGCTATCAAAATTTTAATTTCTAAGAGTTTTACTTGTAATATTATTATTCCTTTTGCATAAAATCTTATTCTTGGTTCATGGATATAATATTTTTATCTTTCCAAGTCACTTTGGAATAGGACAGACCTTGTTTTGTATGCTAACTCTGCTACTTACTAGCCATGTGACCTTGAGCTGAGGCTTTCAATTTTTAAAAATCAGGATTAACTTTGTTTTAACTCTGGGCTTTTCTTATTATAAAAAATCTATATGAACATTTACAATAAACTTAGAAAAAAACAGTAAAATAAAGTTTTTAAGAAATAATTCAAAACAATCACTTTTAAGAGTTTGGTATTTTCATTACCTTTTCATGTCAACTAATATACCTCCTAACCAGATTACAGCTTTGAAAAGTAATATCCCATAAAATAAAAGAGTACTTAAGAGTAGTAGGTACATAGTAGACCCTGAGTTATAAATACAGTGGAATATTAAATATTATACCTAATAACTTTTACCTTGAATTGATTTCTACTTATAGTAACAGAAAGCACTGATACATCTATGTATCCAGGCTGTTGTGTTCAAAGACACCTATTTTTATGATGGCTAATGCAGGTCAGGTTGTAGAATTCTAGAACCCCTCTGATTTATATTGGACTTTCTGAAGTGATGCTCTAATTTTAAAAATATGCTGATATGAACAGATTTTTATTCTTTGTTAAAAAACTGACCTATTAAACATTTTTTAATTAGAATATACATCTGTATAATTTTTTGTTATGCACAAAAAGAAAGCCTGGACAAGAAAGTAGTTTCACAGTAATTGAGTCTGGTGGGTGGAATTAGGAATAGGCAGATGGTGGATGTGGTAGGAAGGACGCTTTACACTGTGTGTTTTTAAAATATTGTAAATTTGTGTAGCATATGACTATATTAACTATTCAAACATTAAATTAATGTATACATATTTACTGTATTTTATCTGATTATAGAATTATTTTAAATTCATATTTGTAAAGAAATGAGATATTTGAAAAGAAATACAGAAAATTAAGATGTGAAAGTCACCTATAATCTCATACCCTAGAGGTAACTACTGTTAACATTTGATACATTTCTTCCAGTTATACATTCATTATAAACTTGTATTTATATATATTTGCAAAACTAAAATACTCCATGGTAGTGTTTTATATTCTGCTTTTTTCTCCTACTTACTGATTATGTTATTTGTATCTTCCCATGTCTTTGAGAGTGTAATTTATTTAACCGTTTCTCCATTATTGACTATTTAGAGGTTGTTTCCAATTTTCACTATTATAAATAACTTTGAGGTGAAGTGCATGGTAGGTACATAAAACGTAATGTCCAGCTCTGATTATCTCCTTGGGATAAACTTCCAAGAGAGAAATAATTGTATTAGAAGCTGTGACCATTTGACATTTGATATCGTATTAGATACCTATACGTTGAAAGATACTTTTCTTTGTGATAGGATAATACACAATTTTTTCCTCCAAGGAACATTTGAATGATAAAAATACCATCAAAGCTGTAGAACGGCAGCAGCAAGAGGAAGAAGATGAAAAGATTAGAAAATTTATCAAAGCAAAAAAGCGTCTTACACAAATGGGGAAAGAAAAGGAAGCTGAAACACACAGGTCAGCTTCTAAAATAATTTTTGTGATTAATAAAGCACTGTCTGAAATTATTTTATTTTAAATCAGAAGTTGTGATGTGAGAGTAGTCTTTAGGAAAAAGGTCTCATTATTTATGTCAGGGCGTTTAGTGACATGGTGATTTCAGCTTGGAGCATGTGAGTTGGGGTTCCCTTGGAATATTGATGACATCTGTGTGGTAGATGGTTGGAAATACTGAAAATCTCTGCTTTAGGAGAGGGGTATGAGCTGGAGATGGCTTTGTGAGCCATTGATGTACAAGTGGGAATTGGAACTGTGGATACAGGTGAGCTCACCTAGGGGGAGTAGGTAAGAAATGAAGGTGACATAGTCCCTAGGGAAATCCATAGTTAAAGGTCAAATGGAGAATGAAGATAATATGAAGACCAAGGAATAGTTTCCAGAGAATGGAGGAAAAGCAGAGAAACAGCAAGGGAGTGGGGGTGGAAACTCAGTAAGAAGAGAGCAGTCATCAGTGTTAGATCACTAGAGGGATTAAATGAGATTTTAAAAATGAAGCACCCATCAGATTTAGAGGTCATTGCTTACCTTATTGAGCAGTTTGGGGTGAGATGAGGGAGGAGACTTACAGTACATCGTGTTTCTGTCTAGACCATGCTTTTCACTTGTGCAAAACCCTCTGATAGCTTTATATCACACTTAGAGTCTTGACTATGGCCCATAAGGCTCTACATCCATCCTAATTCCCAGCCGACCCCAGCCTCCTCTCTCAAACCTCATCTCTTACTGTTCTCTCCTTCTTTCCCTCTTTGTCACTCACACTGGACTTCTCCTTTACCCTCTTTGGGGAATGCTCACCTCCTTTAACTCTTTCAGATCATTACTCAAATATTGCCTTCTCATTCAGGCCATCCCTGACAATGTTATTTAAAATTACAAGCCCACACCGTACATTGCTTATCACTTTAACTGCTTTCTTTTTCTTTGTTGCATGATACAGCACTATTTTAATTATTTATTTTGTTTGCTGTCTCTCTACCCCACAACTATTGTGAAAGCTCCATGAAAGTAGAGATTTTTAATGTTTTTGTTTACTGTTATGTCCCAGTACCTGGAATAGTCCCTGGCACATAGTAGGTAATCAGAGTGTTTGAAATATTGTTTTTGAAAGCCTAGATGAAATGTCACCTTTTCCATGAAGCCTTCCTTTTTTCTCATTTGCCCACATCATTTTCTAGCTTTCTCATGGCACTTATCACCTTTTGCCTGCATAGTTATTTACATAATTGTCTTTTCTCCACTTTAGATTGTCATTCCCCTGGGGCATGTGCTGTGTCCTTTCTCATTGTTTCTCCCATGTTGCTTTGCAAATTCACTCAATCATCAGTGAATATGTCACAATTAAATTTAAAAGTATATTTTGCCCAATTTCCTTAACGAAAATGCCCCCATTCCTTTAACAAATATGTAGTTATTGTTGATGATGTGCCAGGCACCATGCTTGGCCCTGAACTAGAGAGAGGACTTACCCTGTCTCTGACCTTGGAAATCTCACAGTGTAAAAGGAGAGTTATTTATCTTCATATAAACAGATGAAGTCAATAAAGTGCTATGAATAAATTGCAGACAGGGCATAGTAAGGATGAATTTATTCAGGATTTTGATAGCTTTTTCTGTTTTTGAGGTTACATTTAAAGAAAGGCCTTTGACTTATTTTTATAATCTATGCCTTCAATATTAGAGCAAGTAGGATAGTCTAATAAAGTATTTAAAAATATTTTTCATGTGGAGAATTTTACACTTTATTTCCTATACACACACATACACAAGATCATACTATATGCATTATTCCCTTTGGATTTTTAGAATAGACTTTATTCTAAAAATAAAGTATAAAATAAAGTATTAAAAATAATTTCCACTTAATATATGAAAGGAGTGATGGGGCTCCCTTTCAGTCTTGTAAAAGACTATAAAATATCTGACTCTCTAAATAAAGTATATTGGCTCCATAAAAAATCCATTCATGAAGACTTGACAAGTGATGGTTATTTTGTTATAGGCTAATGGAGGAACGGAGAGAAAGAATAAATAACTTCCTGAGTAAACTAATGAAAGAGAAATTTGACAATGAAGATTTGATTATTGCTAGAGATATTGCAGAAGCTGAGGCTGAATGGGAAAAAAGAGAAAGAGAAAAGTATGAAAAAAACAAAGCAGAATTAAAAGCAATTGCAGAACATAGAGCTCTTGTGGTAAGCAATTCAATGATGACAAATAAAAATCAAAAAACAAATTTAAGCTCTTTACACTGTAGTTTCTCCTAACTTCCTACTAATATACTCCCTCTGCCTCCCTGACAAAAACTAGCAGATTTGAAAAACAATGTATAAATTATCTTCCTATAGTTTTGAAATCAGACCATGTTTACTTTCTAACAGAAGATGACATGGTAGACAATTACAAATAAGATTTTTATAGATGCAAAGTAAGAATAATCTCTTCTGTTTCAGAACCATCTGAAGTGCAAAAAGTTATTCATTTAATATACCTTTCGTTTGAATGTTTTTAAGACAAATCAAGCAAAAATTACCCCATTGTGTTTCTGTATATCTTAATCCTTCAGAATTTATCTCCTACATGACTGACTGTCATAAGATGTAAATTGGATACTTTATAAACATTGTAGCAATTAATTTTTTACCTTACAAATATTTCCCTACCCTGAGATGGTCTTGCTTTTCTGTTCCTGTATTTTTTTAAAACCAGTATCATTCTACTTACGTTTTTTATTGTGTTTCTTGATATTAAGGAAATAGAACAAAATCAAAGTAAACTGGCCATGTGGGAATCAGTCCATGTGTGTCCAATTTTCTGCCCTTGCATTGCTCCTGGCTGACTTTCTGCTTAGAGCTTTCTAACTTTGTGCCTTATTGAAGGCTGTTGGTTGCTAAAAATGGTTTTAATTTTTTCCTTTGCCTTTTATCATCTAGATGAAAAATAATGAGGAAGAAGAAAGACAAAGAAAAATAGAGGCTAAAGAACAATTGTTAGCTATCCTGAAAGCAGACCAGATCTTCTGGGAGCATGAAAAGGAGAAAAAACGGAAAGCTGATAAAGAACGTCGAGAAGTTCAAGATGCCCATATTCAGCAAATGGTAATTATTCCTAAATGTTTATACTTCTTTTAGCAATAAATATGTAATATAGAGTTCATGATAGTTTTCTGTTTCCCAAAGCAGTTTCCTTTATCAAGTAAGATCAGATGGTCATTATGGTTATGACACAATAAAATGTATTAAAAATGTGAAGAGTTAGTTTTTGTTTTTATGGGTATTGAAGTTCTCACACTAGGTTTATGTCTTTTGCACAACTATTTATCCTTCTTTAGTTTCTATTGTGTTTTGATAAATATGAAAGAAAATACAAATGCAAATGACAGGCCATGATGCTTCCTTTACTTTTTCCCCCTCTTTAAAACCACTACCCAGAGAATATGTTGATTGGGATCACATAGGTTTCATATTTGAGGTGAGTGGGGGTCCCAGAGATTTTAGAACATGTATGGAGGACCTGGCATCCAATCATTTGTGTCTAAAAACTGTTTTCCAGAATAGCTGTACCATTTTCCATTCCTACCAGCAATGAGTGCAAGGACAAGTTGCCCCACATCCTTGCTAACACTTGTTATTGCCATCCTTTAATTTTTAACTATTCTAGTATAGTGTTATCTCATGGTGTTATTTTGCATTTCCCTAATGACTAAAGATATTGAACATCTTTTCATGTACTTTTTAGTCATTTGTGTGCCTTGTGAAGTGTTTATTTAAATCTTTTGCCAATTTTTTAGTTGGGTTGCTTTCATTTTCTTTTTAAATTTATTTTATTTTATTTTTGGCTGCATTGGGTCTTCGTTGCTGCACGCGGGCTTTCTCTAGTTGTGGCGAACGGGGGCTACTCTTTGTTGCAGTGCATGGGCTTCTCATTGCGGTGGCTTCTGTTGTTGCAGAGCACGGGCTCTAGGCACGTGGACTTCAGTAGTTGTGGCACGCAGGCTCAGTAGTTGTGGCGCATGGGCTTAGTTGCTCCGTGGCATGTGGGATCTTCCCGGACCAGGCTCAAACCTGTGTCCCCTGCATTGGCAGGCAGATTCTTAACCACTGCACCACCAGGGAAGCCCTGGGTTTCTTTCTAATTGTTGAGTTTTAACTTATTTTTTTAATGTGGTGAAATATACATAACATAAAATTTACCATTCTAACCAGGGGTCCCCAACCCCTGGGCCGCAGACTGGTAGCGGTCCGCGGCATGTTAGGAACCGGGCCACATAGCAGGAGGTGAGCAGTGCGCGAGCGAGCGAAGCTTCATTTGCCACTCTCCATCGCTCCCCATTGCTTGCATTACCACCTGAATCATGGCTCACGTTACTGCCTGAACCATACCTCCCCCTCCCGTCTGTGAAAAAATTGTCTTCCACGAAACCAGTCCCTGGTCCCCAAAAGGTTGGGGACTGCTGATTCTATTTTTAATCATACAGTCCAAGGGCATTAAGCACATTTACACTGAGGTGCAACTGTCAACACTGTCCATCTTCATAACTTTTTCATCATCCTACTCTGAAACTCTGTACCCATTAAACAGTAACTCTCTGTTCCCCTTCCTCCCAGTTCCTGGTAACCAGTGTTCTACTTTTTGTCTCTGTGAATTTGCTTATTCCAGGTACCACATATTAGTGGAATCATACAATATTTGTCCTTTTTTGTCTGTCTTATTTCACTGAGCTTATGTCTTTAAGGTTCATTCATGTTGCTGATGTGTCAGAGTTTCATTCCTTATTAATGCTGAATAATATTCCATTGTACATATATACCACATTTTGTTTATCCATACATCCATCAATAGATATTTGGGTTGTTCCCATTTTTTGCCTATTGCAAATGCTTCTGCACGTTGGTATAAGATATCTGTTTGAGTCCCTGTTTTCAATTCTTTTGCTTATATACCCACAAGTGGAATTGCTGGATCATATGGTAATTATATGTTTAATTTTTTTCAGAACCACCATACTGTTTTCTACAGCAACTGTACCATTTAACACTCTGACCAGCAATGTTCAAGGGTTCCAGTTTCTCCAAATTCTCAACATTTTCTGTGTTTGTTGTTTATTATCATAATGGATTTGAAATGGTATCTCATTGTGGTTTTCATTTGCATTTCCCTCATGATTAGTGATGTTGAGCATCTTTTCATATGCTTATTGGCCATTTCCATTCAGTCTGAAGACTTCCTTTAGCACATTTTATAGCACAGGTGGGCTAGCAATAAATTCTTTCAGTTAATGTTTTTCTGGAGATGTCCTTACCTTGCCTTTTCATTGGATATGAAATTATTGGATATCATTTTTTTCAGCCTTTTGAATGTTTGTTCCAGTGTTTTCTGGCCTTCACTGTTTATGACTAGAAATCTGCTGTCAATCATATTGTTTGTCCCCTATATGTGATGTGTCATTTTTCTCTTGAAAATGAAGTTTTTTCTTCATTTTTGGCTTCCTGCAGATTGACTATGATGTATTTTCCTTGAGTTTTTTCTATTTGGGATTTGTGGTGCCTCTTGGATGTGCTAGTTAATATCACCAAATGTGGTGAGTTTTCTGTTATTCAAATATTTTTCCTGCTTCTTTATCCTTTTTTCTTCAGGGACCCAATTTGCACATACACAGAGACATCTGATATTGTACCAGAAACCTCTGACAATTTTTAGTCAATATTTTTCTCTTTGTTCTTCAGATGGGATAGTTTCTATTGACCTACCTTCAGATTCACTGATTCTGATGTTGAGCTCATCTAGTGAATTTTTCATTTCAATTATTGAACTTTCAACTCTACAGTTTTCATTTGGTTCTTTTTTATATTTTTTATATTGTTTCTATTTCTCTGATTAGATTCCCAGTTCACTCATTCTGAGCATATTTCCTTTAATTCACTGGATATATTCATAATAACTGCTTTGAAATCTAATTGCTAAAGTCAATACGCAGTTTCATTCAAAGTTAGTTTCTGTTTCCTGAGAATAATGTAACACGTTTCTATTTCTTTGCAGGTCTAGTAATTTTTGGTTGAAAACTTGACATTTTATAGAATATGTTGTAGATTCTGTTTTGTTCTGAGAGTTGTTGTTTTAGTAGGCAACTGCTTTCCCTGGACGCAAGCTATGAAATCTGTTTTCACCACAGAAGGGAGCCTCTGGTGTCTTTGCTCACTTTTATTTTTTAAAGCCTCGACTCCTAGGGTTCCTCACTGTACTGGTGTTGACAGTCATCCAATAATATGGGTAGAGTTTATGTTCAGACACCTTCAGCCAGTAATGTTTTTACTCCTACCCCTGCTATGCAAGCTGTGGGCAGGTTGAGGGTGGTAGTCCAAAGAACACTAAATTCATAATTTCTCCTGGGCTTTTTTTGCCAGGCTCCTGAGGTATCCTGTGTGAATGTGTTTTATCAATTAGCCAGGGATGTCTGTAGAGTTTATCATTTCAAGTCTTCTCTGTCTCATTCCAGAATCTCCCCCTTCAATTTCTAGCTGCTTTGCCACTCAACCCAAATAGAATCTGACATCATTGTCCAGTTAAATTGCAAGTTTTCACCTCCTGAGCTGGAGGGATAACAATGCCCTCCAAAGAATGCCAGAAACTTGCGGTTCTTACCTTCTGATTTAGTAGCAGTTTTTCATGAAAAAACACTTCTCAAGTAGTTGCCTGTACATGGTCACTTACCAGTGCTCTGAAATGGTTGATTTTAATAATTTTTAATAATAAACTTGTTTTATGTGGAGAATAATTGGCCAACCTCCTCATGTGGCCATTATCAGAAGTAGGATCTGCCATATTATTCTGAAGCAAATTCCAGATATCATATCATTTTATCAATGTATATTTCAGTATCTATCTCTAAAACTCAGGGACTCTTTAGAAATTAACATAATCACAATTCTGTTACAACATCTAAAACAATTAACATTCAAAAATATGAAACAATTAACATTCAGCATTTAAATTTCCCCCAGATTGTCTCAATGAATATTTTTTAGAGTTTTTTGTTTGAGAATAAAACAGGGTCCATATATTCTATTTGGTTGATTGATATGTCTTTCAAGTTTCTTTTAACCTATAACTCCTCCTCCACCCCCATCCTCTGTTTTTGTCTTAGGTTCTCCCTCCTTGTCTCCATTATGTTTATCTTGCAATTTATTTGTTGAAGGAACAGGGTTTCTTATCTTTTAGAATTATTATAGTCTGCATTTTGCTGATTGGATCCCTGCAGGGTAGTATTGTTCCTCACATTTCATGTAAAATCTAGTTTAGGTCAGATTCAGGTTCAATTTTTTGGTGAAAATTCCTCATAACTGGTGTTGTGTATTTCCATTAGAAGGCATGTAATGACTGTTGTCTCACTTTGTGTGATACAAACAGCCTTTGATGATTGTTACCTAGATTTAATTCATCAGGTGGAAAAATGTTAGTATTTTCTCCTTCCTTCTCATCGATTTGCTGAAGTTTTCAAAGAAATTTTCATGATCAGCAGTTTCTCTGAAGTACAATTTTAAAAGACAGGATAAATATTTGATTCTTTAACTGTATTTTCAAGTTTTCAAAATAATTAGCTCTCTAGCATCCTCCAAAGGTATTTGTTACTTTACCCCCATGTGTTATAATTTTTAGGATTTTAAACCAGTATTTTAAAAGTTTCTTTACAAATCTGTATTTATGCTTAATGTATATAAAGTTTGAGGTACCAGTCATATATTCCATTATGGTTACCTTTCCTTCCATTCTCATTTCTTTTCTGTACTTCAAATATTTCTCCCTGTTCCCTCAGTATCTTTCTACAAAACTGCTACCAAACCAATACAGTATATCCCAACTGCTCCTTGTTAAGATCCCAAATTACAGCATTTTACCACTGATGAGATAGTCTTTTCTGATTTTTTCCTAATGTCATTGAATGTCATTTTCTATTTTTTCAAACTCCTAGTAGCCTATCCCCTATTCAACAAATAGCATGAAAGCCTGTTTTGAAATGTAGCACTAACAAAAATTTGGTATTTTGTATTCATATAGTTGTTTTATTTCCTCACAAATTTCAATTCCTGGTAGATCTATCAGGTTTAAGCTACTATTTTATACTTAAGTGTTGGTTACTGAGTTTGAAATATATTTTCATGAATACTAAATATATTCATAAGTAGACAAAAATCTTAATTTTTGATAAACTCAGCATTTCTTAAAATGCTTCTGAGAAGACACAATGAAAAGGTGTCAACCAAAACTTTATAGAAATCTTTAAAAACCCATTAGTCACCTCATATGAGCAGTTAAAAGAACAATGGTTGTGTAAATTATAAAGTTAAAAGAAAAAAATTATGAAATGTTAGTAAACTGGCTTTTGGTAGGTAGATTGCTTACTTATTCTACCTAGCTCCAACATCGATAAATGTCACTTGTTCCAACTTCAAATTCTTAGAAAAGAGAATGTAACTGGTTTAACCACTTAATTCAGATATTCATTGCCGACTTAATCTTATGTGGCTGAGTCACATGGTATATCTGGCTGATTTGGGACAGTGGGTTTGGGTGCATTCCTTCAGAACAGTGGATGGATGGGGACAGCGATTGGTATGTCTTCTACACTTGTCAAAGTCACATCTTCTAAATGGTAGAAACAGGATTTTAAACTTGGTTATTTGATTTTTAATCTTAATTGCATGCTGCATTGTTTGAAGATGTACCATCACATAATACTGAGCCACTACTTTGAACATTATACTATTGTGAGAAGCATGGGAGAATTTCTGAAATAAATTATAGTATATAGTTAAGTCAGGACTTGTCAAATATCAGTGAGTTTAGAAAGCTCTATCTACAACTTCAAATGCTACATATATTTAGAAAATTGATTTTTTTTTTTTACTAATACAAAGTATATTTTTTCTTTCCTTCCCAAATAGGCCAAAAATAAATTTAATGCACTGCAAGCAAAACAAGCAGAACTAGAGTCCTGCAGACTTACTGAAGCTCTTGTGGCTGAAAAGGAGAAGGAATTTCAGGATTATGCCAGAGAAGTAATTGAATCTGAGTCTGAATCAACAAACAAATATATTTATCCTCTTGTAAAAGCTGTACAGGAAGGACCTGGAGGTGGTCGTGGACCAGTTTTTGTGGACAGAGGTGTATTAAGACCCAGCTATCAGGCAAATGATATCACTGGAGTCCAGCTCCCTTTTTATATCTCTCAGGGATCAAAATATAATAATTTTCAAAAGTCTAAGGGAAGGCTAGGTTTTACATGGTAGAAAGTTTATTTTTAAGAAGACTAAGTCGTAGCTAATATTATGAGCTACAAATTCAAGTGAATTATATGCTTATAATGTTAATAAAGCTGCTTTTCATCTAAGTACAATTATGTCTGATCTAATTGATTCTTCCCCACTCAAGATTAAGTCAGATTCCATTTTTTATTTTGATAAAACACATACACAACCAAATGTAAAATTTTAGCCATTTAAGAACATTCAGTGGCATTAAGTATATTCATAATATTGTACAACTGCACCTATTAGTACACAACTGCTCTGATCTGCTAATTTGATAAAAGAAACCATAGCTAAAATTTGTGGCAAAGATGTAAATTGGAACTAGGACATTTTGGGTATTGAGAGGACTTGGTGGGGTGGGGGAGGTGTAAAAATTATGAATCCGCACTTAAAAAAGAAACACAGTACTAGGTTAGGAAATAGGTTTAGGAAAGAAACCTAGAAAGCAATGAAAATAGAAAAAGCACATTGAAACTAAAAGTATTTTAATAACAAATTTGCACAGTCCATATGAAGCACTCACATTTTACATATTCTCCTGGCTTAATAAAACATTTAAAAACACTCCAGAATTTGAGAGTTTAATAATATTCACCTGCTAACACATATAAACCACTGAATGGTCAGAACATTTTTACTTAAGCATATATATTTTCAGTGACTAACTCTCAAGTTAACTAGGTTCATTTTCCCTAAATATGTCTAATTTAAATAAAACCAAAAATAAACAAGAAACCCAAAACTAGACAATCTGTTTTACAAACTCAACATTTATATGGCTTTACAATGGTAAGTGTTATATTAAAGCTGGCAGGCACAGAATATAATACAGTGTTCCCGCTGCTGAGAAATTTGGAGGAATTAAAAAGCAAATAGTAGCATTCCAGTTGACAGTAATGCAAATTCCATGTATAACCTTAAAAGTCTGCTGAGGCAAAAGACACCTTGCAATGTGAAGCACTATGATTAAACAATTACACTAGAACTTATTCCTAAACCTGGAAATTGTCACTGCTGGCTAAATTCTTAAAAGAAGTTCAGCATTGTTAAACTCTTTGCTCAGTTTTTTCCTAATACAATTTCTGTATCCCCATGGGTAAAATAAAAGTATTATTTTAATTATCTTCATTATTTAGCTTTTAATAAAAATAAAGGCCGAATAAGCTAATACAATGATTTAAAAAATACAAAAACAAACTGTTTATGATAGTATAGTTTATTTTATAGAATGTTTAACTATAAAAGTTGATAGTTTCAGAGTTTAAATTCTATAAAATGCAGTTTGCAGAAAACAGTTTAACAGTTACTAATGATAAGAGAAGCAGCATTTTGAAACTAATTATACAATTGCAACAACAGCTTTATTCCTAAATTTCATTAAAAAAATATACATCACAGTGACTTCTGAGCTAGGAAAAGAAGTGCATTAACTTCATTTGTTTTTCCCTTCCATAAAGAGAGCAGCCATAACTTTTAACCCCACATACAAATCCCCAATTCATTTATCCTTCAAAATACTATAAACACACAAAGGGGGAACAAAATATACAGCATGTACTTTTGGTAAACATAGGAATTTGCTTGAAAAAGGGGGGCAGGGCAGACACACAAATCAATCCCACCACTCCCCCCAGTACATAAAAACAAACAAAACCCCTCAACAACTCCCTTCTCCAACCTTGCTGATGGAATTTTTCAAATTCCATAAAGGTTCAAAGTGTGATGAAAGAAACTGCCACCCAGAGTAAAAGCAAAATCAACTACTAAAACCATACTAATTTGTTCCACACACTAACCTGAAAACAAATTAGAACTGTAATTACTACTACTGAAAACATGAGAAGCCCAGTGTGTTCCTGTCCCCAATATTAAGAAATTTTTACTTTTCAGCTTCATATCTTCCACTGAATACAGAATCAAAGGCCATTAGGCAAAGCCAATATGAATCAATATTACACTTGTGCAAAGATGGATTTATAAGACAAATTCTTTGAAACTTCTCTGAGGGATCTGATTAAGAAACTTAGAAACTACAATGCTCTATGAACTCACTACCTATAGAGTAACTTAAAAATGTTTTAAAGCAACCTAGTAGCTTCTCTACAAGCTCTTTAACATTAATCTCTCTGCAGTGTCAATTTCTGTGGCAGATGGTTTACCCAGAAAAAGAATTCACATGAAATAATCATGAAAAAATTTCTCATATATTGCCAATCAAGCAATAAAAACAAATTTAAATATCTTTAAGAGGATATTAAATCAAAGATACTTTGAGGTAAACTGTAAGCTCAAACGTAACTATTATCAATTTGGCAGTAAAGAATTAAATAGTTGACTTTTAGGAAAACAGAGTTGTTCAAAGTAAAAACTAAAGGTTGCACAACTATTAAAAATGTTCATTTGATTGGTGTACTATTCAGATGCAAAGGCAGATGAGGTACAATTAATGCTGTGTGATCATTTTCTAAATGTTATTTATATTCTGAAAATAAAATCTAGCTGATTGTCATCTCACTTCAACTCCTTCACATATCTGTTCTATTGTAAAAACAGCTAATGAAGTTTTTTTAAAAAGGCTTATAAATAATGTTTAGCATGGAACTGCTTCTTTGATGACCAAAACAGAATACTACTTAAAGAAATTACTATTTTTTTCTCCTATGGTTACTTGTCTATAATTCTTAGTGGATAAAGCTCCGGGATCAGACAACATGGAAGTATTTTTACTTAGCATGTTGTTTTTTTTTTTAATATAATTGTTATTAGAAATCCTTTCTTAAACAGCACCTTTCTTGAAGCTCAAACAGTTCATAACAAAGGCTTTTTAAATGCAGTTTACTGAATTTAAGACAAACAATAACTAATTTAAAATATATAACATTATACAGCTTGGGGACTCAAGACTCAATTATCTCTAAGGTTTATGGTCAAAGTCTCTAAGGAATCAATCACCCTGGATTATCATAAACATCTATTACTTTTACCATCAGGAAAAAAATTTGGTAAGACTCTGCTAAGGATATTTGTTTCAAGATATTGCAAACAATCATTACCCTATTTGTTATATAAATAGCTACCACAATGCCAAATGTATCATTACTGTGTTAATCAATAATGGGAAGTATTATGCTAATAAGCATTGCTTTGCTCAGTACAAATAACACTGAGTAGCTACTGGGTTTACGAAGGAGCTACCTTGGTAACAGAGTAGCTATTTGACACTACTGACAAATATTAAAGTACAAAAGCACTCTAGAGGCAACTACTAATTGGATTTCTGAAATTTCTTTTCAAATGAGGCAGGTTTTGTGTTTACTGGATGTTCAATATTTTATTTAGAAGAGAAATTACAGAATAAAAGGCCACACATCACTAAAATAGCAATATACAACACAAAATTCTAAATGGACTTTGGATATCTTTAGTGTTTCACACTGTAAGCTATCAAATTTTGCAACTTTCTACTCTATGTGGCAATGTTATACATGCCAAGTTAAAATAATGATTAACAGTTATGGTATAAAGCCACCTGAATAGAAGAAACCAGAGTCATAAACATGCTACAGCCTACTGTGATATACAGATAAAAAAGATGCATTTTCTTGCCAGTTGAAACTCACAGTTATGAGAGTTAGAGAAGTCAGTTCAAGTTAAAAAAAAAACAACCATGCAACATTTAATACTCAACTCTATATAGGTCAGTGGCCAAAAAGAGAAATCTAAGTTAATGTGTCAATACTAACAATTTTTAGAATCTGTCTAACATAAAGACCTGCACAAGTGGTATGTTTTAGTGAGAAAACTATTTTTTTCATTTTAGAGAAGGGTAATGATAATAATAAAACATTCCCCCAAAGCAACAGTTTCATCTCTTCAGACCAACAGCAACACAGAATTGAGAATTACAACCTGATCTTCAAGGTACAGTTCTTGTCAGATGCTGTGTAACAGCAAGCCAAGCCCAATCAGTACATCAACTGAAAAAAAATACTCAACTATATTTATAGACAGTGAAGTAAAGCAAAACTAAAGAGGAAAAATATTAATATGAAACAAGCTACCAGTAGAACTATAAAGAGTAACATGAAGTGCAATATAAATAACTATTTATGTATTTTAAAGCGCAAATTACTATAAAATCAAAAGTAATGACTTAATATCTCAAGTTATTAGGGTCCCACTTCTGTGTAATTAAAAGCTGCTGCTGCAAGCCTCTGTTATAAATGCAATAGAAAAATCTACACAAGATTTCTTCTACCTAGTGGCTTCTAAGGTTAATCATGAGAAACACAAGCTTTTGTAACAATGTATTCCAACAATCAGTTATGTTTGTTTCCAAGTGGCCCATCACACAAATTAGGGTGTAGAATAGCATGTTTGCTACTGGCTGATTGTTGCAACACAAAAATGCATACATGAAATAGTTAAACACAGCACACAGTATTACACCAAAGTGTTTTTCTCATTTCAAGTTTATTAAAACTTTTGCAGTACAAATTATCCAGGTTGCAGATTATCAAAAGATCGACTCAATAAAGTCCACATTGGGGAAAAAAAAAAAAAAAAAGACAAACATAAACCCAAAACAATGAAAAGAAAACAACATAAAGGGGATTCATCAGCAAGTCTCTAAAACTTAAAATTTGAGACAGAATGGAAATAAGTTTATATAACTCACTCATCCACTTTTGTCTTCATCTGTTCCAGGGCTTGATTCATGATCAAATTTTTTATTTTTATCATGTGTGTGGTCATTTTCTTGACCCTTTGATTTTTGGTTTTCTTTTTCCACTGAGGATCTGGTCTTCTCATCCTCCTTATTTTTCAAAGTGGAGAACTTTAATTCATTGTCCTGACTACTTTGTTTCATTTTTGAGAACGGACTTTGATCTCTATCAGCCTTTTTTTCCCTGTTACTATTTGAGCTACTATGATCACGATTTCTAGAGTACATTCTCTTCTCACCCTCAGAATTCTCTTTTCTGTGTGAACTTTTACTTTCTTGGTTTCTGTATTTTTCTTTGTTTCTGCTTTGACTTTCTTCTCTCTCTGAGCTCCGTGAATCTCTCCTCCTTCTCCTCCTATCTTTACTTCTTGATCTTCCTGGCGTTGCTCTTCTCTCTCGGCTCCGTGACCTTCCTCTTCTCCTGTACTCCTGTTCTCTGTATCTATGATACTCCTTGCTTCTGCTCCGATCTCGGTCATGGCTTCTAGACCGCACTCTTCTGCTCCTGTCCCTACTTCTGCTTCGTTCCCTTGTTCTACTATTGTAACTGTGTTTGCCTTTAGTTACATCGCGTTCTCTACTCCTAGACTGTGCACGTCTGTCCTTGTCCTTACTTTTATTATGATCATGCTCATTGCTTTTGGATTCTAACTGTTTAGACTTCTCTTTACTTCTACTCCTTTCCTGATCTTTTCCTTTAGAATCAGACTTTTCTTTTTCTTTAACATTCTCATGATCCCGTTCTTTACTCCTTGACCTCATCCTCTTTTCTTCATGTCTATTATGCTTCGTATCTCTTTCCTTACTCTTGGATTTCTCTTTGCTCTTACTCCTACTTTTCGATTTGGCCCTTTTCTTTACCTTGTTTTTATATTTATCATCTTTTTCTGAATTTCTTCTGATGTCTCTCTCTTTGCTGTTAGATTTATGGTCTTTAACTTTCTTTTCCTTTTCACTTTTTCTGTTTGGACTCTCAGAAACATGCCTATGATCAGTTATTTTTTTCTCTTTTACTCTAACTGGGCTTCTTTGATTTTCTTTTATTTCATTTAACTCACTCCTGAAAAATGAAGAAAAAAGTTTTGGGGAAACTTTATTAGGAAAACAATGGTGTCCATTATTGCTGAAATGATATTCTATTTTCCTTAAGACATTCAGAAACAATTGAAATGGCTTTAACTGAAATAATTTTAAATAGTTAAAAAAAATACTTGTTACTACATTTGAAATAAGAGTTAAATCTTACTTATCCCCTTTGATCCATCTTTCACCACTTGATACCCTCATTCTTTGAGCTCTCTGCATCTCCTGCCTCCAATGTGGAGGAGTCTCACTACGTCTGAAACGATCCCTTGATCTGGATCTAGAAGGAGTTCGATAACGCTTTAAAAAAAGAGGGAAAAAAATTAATATATAAAAATATAAAAGCATTACAACAATTGCTAAAGTGTACATATTTCTAGGTTCAAAAAAATGTCTGATTTTTCCATGCCTTCTAAAATAACTAAATTTCCCAATTTTCAGGTAGGAAATCAATGAGGCATAACGTGGTTTGATTCTTTGCTTTCATTGCTAATGAAATGTGTGTTTATATGTTCTTGTTTTAAATATTTCTTGGGTTTAAGTTCTAAAACAGTAAATATCGATAGCTATATCCCACATCAACAAAAGTTCTTTTGAATCTTCAATCATTTTTAAGAGTGTAAAGAGGTCCGAAGACAAAAAAGTTTGAAAACTGCCATGAGAATAGTTAGGAAGCCATTTATAGTTCAGAGAATATACAATGGTGAATTGAACTAAGATGGTAGGAGTGGAGCTTGAGAGAAGCAGATAGATTTCAGAGTATTTGGGAGGTTGAGGTTGAACTGACAGGATCTGGTGATGGATAAGTTATATAAGGTAGGAAAGAAAGGGGAGAAACAAAATGATTCTTGGGCTTCAGGTTTAAGTACTTGCACAGGTGGCAGTGTCTGTCACTGAGACCAGAAATCTAAAGGAGGGTCAGGCCTGAAGAAGTGTTTATGCTTACCATGGTATATGATGAGTTTAAAGTGCCCATTAGGCACCTAAATGGTCATCAAATAAGCCTTTGGTGCCAGAAAGGCAGATGAAAAACTGACAGTTATCAGCATACAGGTACCCAGTGAAGTTACGAGAGTGATGATATTGCCCAAGAAGCATATGCAGAGTGAGAAGAGTTAGAACCCTGAGGTACTACAATATTTAAAGATCAGGTAGAAGAGCATGAACTAGCATTGGAAATTTAAGATAGACTGGCCAGAGACAGGAAGAAAAGATGATGGAAGCAGAGGGGAAAGAGTATTACAAGGAGGGAGATTAAATAAGACAAAGACTGAAAGGATCCAATGGATTCTGTGACATGGAACTGACCATAAAGCAAGTGCTGTTTTCAGCAGAATGGCAGAAGACAAACTGAAATGGGTGAGGAACGAGTAGGAAGTGAAGAAATAATATACTAAGTATAGCCACGTTGGTTAAAAGTTCTGAAAAAACAAGAAGATATTTAAATTCTGATGAGGAGAATCCAGTGAAGAGTATGAAATAAAAGAATAGGGTTAATTTTTAACAAGCATAGGGACACAGCGGTCAGGAAGTAACAAAGGGATACAAGAAAGATCTCAATCTCATTTTATGCCATGTACATGTAAAATCCATTAACATCCCATGGATTTTCAACGTGGAAGAACCAACACAAAGAAGTTACTATAAAAAGAGAACATATAATTCAATATCCATATCTACTCTAAATTTTAACTACTTATGTATAAAACAATACTTAAGAAACACTCTAGGATTATTTAAGATAAATGCAATACTATTAGAACTTCTGGGAAAAGAATCACCTACCCTTGGTCCTCTTCCTTTAATTTTCCTGCCAGACCTAGTAACTAAAAGTCGCCTCTGGTATGAAGCAGGCTGGGAGTTAAGTAGATTACTAGAAGGAAGCAAAGGGAAAATTAAAAAACATTATTTTATAAAAATAAATCTGGAGAACATAGCTTTACTGATCTAAACTAATAAATTTAAAGTCTTACATATATAATCAGTGGTTCTCAACCAGGAATATTATCAATCCTAGTAGGTATCTGGAAAAGTATGGGAGCATTTTTACAACTGTCAATGACTAGAGGGTGCTATTGGTACTGAGTGACAAGTCAGGAATGCTAAAATCTTGTAATGTGTGAAGATGAAGAACTATCCTGTTCCCAAATGCCAACTGTGTCCTGTTGAGAAACACTGTTATATAATCATCACTAAGATGAAGTCAACTTGATAGTGCTAAGGAACTCAGAGTAGGCTATATGCTGTTGAGAGAACAATTTTAAAGCTATCTGATTCTAAAGTATCTTACTATCCTATAAGCAGTTGTTCACTGGTAATAAAACTATAGAGAAATGTAATTAATGTGAATTAAACAGAGACAAGATGGTCTGAATTAGCAAAATGTTTAATATCATGCTTTATACCAGAAAGGGAAACTATTTATTTTCAAATAATAATGAGTTAAAATTTAATTAGCACTAACAATATCTGTGTGTTATATTTGAAAAATGCATTCTAAAGTAGTTCAAATATCTTCTCCTTAATATTTACTTTCTTAGAAACACAATTTCCTATTAACTGAGTAAACTCAATCCAATCCACCAAAATTATCCCAATTCAAGTAACCAAGACTTATTTTTATATGTTTACTATATTATGAAAGTATAGGGGGAATGCTCAGAATTTTATTACTTTTAAATACGTTATTTCCAATTATAAATAAGAGAAAGATACCCATCTTTTTTTCTATCTTTGGACATAATTATTAAAATGATTCATAAAGAACCAACAACTTCTAGTACTAATAATGTGAACTTATGTAGAAAAATTTTCAAAGTACTTGAATATGTTATCAATTTTCAATACAACAATATTGTAAACCAGGCAAGAAAAACAGCATTTTCCCCCATCAGACAAACTGCAAAATAAAGGTTCTTACTTGCTTAAAAGTTTAATGTATACAAATAACAGAGTAAAACACTTGTTTTAAATGGAATTTGTTTGGAATGACACTTAACATATCTTTTTGCCATTTGCAGTGCTTATTTTTTTTTTTTAACTAATGTAACTTTTATTCAAAAATCTGTCTGAATTAAGTCAATTTATCTTTTCAGCTATGTGGTTAGCAAAAAGGAGCTTTGCTAACATTATCCTATTAAGAAATTTCAATCTTGGGACAAGGTCACCAATTAAATCTTATCTAAAATAAGCAAATATGGTTTTTTAAAAAAGAAAGGTTCTGTGGTAGAGAGTGTAGGGCAGTTTATAAAATAAACATATTCACATACCACTCTCTCTCTCTCTCCCTGTTCTTCCTTTCTTTTTCATCAGCTTTAGGAGGACTTTTTCTCATTAGGAATCTATTTTCAGGTATTGGAGGGATTTCTTCTGGACGAACAGTAGACTGGGGTTGTGCTTCAAGATTTTCAGCCTCACTTTCACTAGATGCGCTTTAATAGAAACATACAAAACAAATTCCACTTGGTTATTATGTACCTACACCGATTTTCCAATTGTTGGTATTTCTTTCCTTTGTAATACGTACAATATATACATCATTCTGTCCCCCATCTCTGACCAAAGATGCAATTACATGGGGAAAATACTCATTCCTCTGACAAACCAACCAAAAACCAAAACCAAATGTTTCTGTTATCACATTCTCAAAAAATATTTTCCAATAAAATGGAACCAAAATATGATACTTCACGTGCAATGCCCTCTGATAAATTTAAAATACTTGAAAATATAGGTAAAGAAACTGCTTTAGAGGCAACAGGCTTATAAAGATGAGTTTTAGTACAACCATAGATTATTTCAGACAAAACAGAAAAGAAAAGAAATATGCTGACATTATCTGCTTTCTACCCTATGCTATCATAGGAGGAAAAAAAAATAAAGAACAAAAAAGCGAGAGACTGCTACAGAAAATAAAGAAAACAATCATTGGTTTCCTATAATTCTCACTAATCTTATATTCTTCCCATAAAATACAAACCTATATAACCAAAAGGTCATTGAGTTCAGACAAAATGAACTGAATGGTTTTGTTGAAAATTAAAATGAATGTACCCAAATTTAATCTATAGACTGTAGAATATCAAAATGGTCTTATACTTCATGCTATGAAACATTTCTCACTATTTTCATGTTCCATATAATTGATCCAAAATCACAATAGATTTATATATAAACAGAAGGGAATTAGAATACTAAGTCAGTACTATAAAAGTAAATTAAGACCTTTTCTTGCTTTTCTTTCGCTTCTTCTTTTCTTTCTTGTGTTTACGAGAATTTTTCCTATGTTTCTTCTTTCTTTTTTTTGATTTCTCTTCAGAAGCACTTTCAGAATCAGAAGAATCAGAAGAGGACTGAGAATCACTTGAACTATCTGAGTCACTGGATGATGATGAGGAAGAGGATGATGATTTATGCCTTTTCTTTTCTTCTTTCCTAGCTTTAATAAAAAGCAAAACGGTTTGGTCAACACTTTTTAGACAAACTTTTTAAGTGGAAGTTTAGATTTTTTTGCAGATTCTCAAAGTCCAGTATTTAACACTTAGCTCATCCAGCTATTTGAACTGAGGGGTACAGGAAAGGAGTTAAGACTCAAGATTAGAATCCAGATCTCCAGATTCATGGGTCAGAGTTATATTTATATCTAAAGAATTCTGGAAAAGTAATAGGTAAATCTAAAACACTAAACTAAGTTAATTTTAGGAATCATATGAATAACATACTTTTTTAAAGGCACAGAAATAACATTCAAGAATCCCAGATTCTAATCTTTTTGTAGTTTTCAACTTTTTCTCTTATTATCAATATTGGAAGTACAACTGTAGGAGAGAAGTAATAGAAAAAATACTATGCATGAATGTGGAAAGATAAGAAACACGATTCTACTGGCATGGGCTTATTCAGTGCCTCAGTATTCCTCTAATGATTAAGAAATTTAGCTTTGGTTGAAGAGCAGACTTACAACAGGGGGTAGTGGTAGTCATTTGCCAATGATTAATAACTATGTTTTGGGGTCTCTACAAAAAGTAATTTCAAATTTAAATTTTATTTTGGGTTAAGGAAGTTTAATTTTAAAAGGGGTCTCAAAACTCAAATGCTTTAAGGATGAGGAAACTAACACAAATAAGTGAGGTTAACCAGGAAATGGAGAAAGATATGACAGACTGGACACAGCTTCACCCACCTAACAGTATTCTAATTCAAACCATGGTGGACTTAAAGAAGTGAATTCAACAATCTGATTAAAAAATGGGCAAAGGACCTGAATAGACATTTTCCCAAAGAAGACATACAGATGCCAACAGGCACATGAAAAGATGCTCAACATCACTAATCATCAGAGAAATGCAAATCAAAATAATGAGATAGCACCTCACACCTGTCAGAATGGCAATTATCAAAAAAGACAACACATAACAAGCATTGGTGAAGATGTGGAGAAAAGGGACCCCTTGTGCACTGTTTGTGGGAATGTAAATTGGTATAGCCAGTATGGGAAGTAGCATGGAGGACCCTCAAAAAGTTAAAATAGCAGTGCCATATGACCCAGCAATTCTATTTCTGGGTATTTATCCAAAGAAAATGAAAACACTAATTCTTTAAGATATATGCAACTCAGCCTTCACTGCAGCATTATTTACAATAGCCAAGATACGGAAGCAACCTAAGTGTCCATCGATACGTGAATGGATAAAGAAGATGTAGCTCGCACACACGTGTGCGCACGTGCATGCACACACACACGCAATGGAATATTACTTAGCCATAAAAAAGGAAGAACCTCCTACCCCTTGTGACAACATGGATGGATCTAGAGGGTATTATGCTAAGTGAAATAAGTCAGACAGAAAAAGGCAAATACTGTGTGATTTCAATTATATGTGGAATCTAAAGAACAAAACAAATGAACATACATAACAAAACAGAAACAGACTCATAGATACAGTGAAGAAACTAGTGGTTGCCAGAGGAGAAGGTGATTAAGGGGATGGGAAAATAGGTTTATGGGATTAAGAGGTACAAACTTCCAGTTATAAAATAAGTCATGGGGATGTAGTGTAGAGCACAGGGAATATAGTCAATAATATTGTAGTATCTCTGTATGGTGACAGAGAGTAACTAGACTTATTATGGTGATCATTTTGTAATGTATAAAAATATCAAATCACTGTTGTATACCTGAAATCAAGAGAATATTTTAAGTCCATTATGCCTTAATTAAAAAAAGAAGTAAGTGAATTCAGGCTAAAGCTGGGACAATATTGATACATGGATAACTACAATACAGTGGAACACAAAATATATTAGAATCCATCAGTTCATAATGATATAGGTAAATAAAATATAGAGCATTTATCCTTCTTATCATATATGAACTGTACCACTGGCTAATCAAATAGTAGATGAAGGGAAGATGCTCTTTATCAAAAGTACTCCAAGAATAAATGAATAAGGAATTACAGAGTTAGAATATCACCATTTTACAACTCCTAAGGAGGCACTGCCCACCAATGGCCACTGCAGAGCACAGAGACAACCTGTCCTAAGTGACTCTTGCTCCCATCAAATAGAATTTAAAAAAATCAAAACTACATCTGATCAATTTTCTAGATCTAACTACAAAGTTATATGAAATAGAAGCACAGAAAGAACACATTACGTAACACAGGGATGCAATCTGTAAAATTCAGTGTGTGCAATAATGGGAAAGAAACACTACAGGACAAATGACCTAGCTTGTTCAACAAATAAATCTCAAGAAACATAAAAAGAAATGGTGGGATAATCTATTAAAAACAAAAAAAATTTACAACACCAACCCAAATGTTTGAACCTGATTTGGATTCAAATTCAAACATCAAAAAATTAACATTAAAAAAAAAAAAAAATTAACATTAACTAAACAATTAGAAATTTGAACACTGTAAGGATTTCTGACATTTAGGAACGTATGTGTGTATATGTCTGCATATGATTATGGTATGGTTATTTTTTTCAGAAGAGTCACCTTTAGAGACAGTGAAATATTTATCAATAAAATGTTATGCCTAGAATTTGCTTCAAACAGGAAATGGAGAACTGTCCAAGGATAGGTAACATGAGATTAGCCATAAATTAATTGGTAAAGATGGGTAATGAACATAGGTGATCTGTTATACAATTTCAATCACTTTTGTATATGTTAGTATTTTCCATAATTTAAAAAAAATCAAAGAGGACAAAGAAAATATCTCTGGACTGACTGTTGGCTGTCTGTTTACAGACGTTAATTGAAAGGGTTAACAGCTGGTTTGTAACCTTTCTGTTAGCTTCAGAACACCTGAGGATTTGGCACTTGGTTGGCACTTGGCCAAATTATTCTTGAAACTTATTTATTTATTTATGGCTGCATTGGGGCCTTCTCTAGCTGTGGTGAGTGGGGGCTAACTCTTCACTGTGGTGCACAGGCTTCTCATTGTGGTGGCTTCTCTTGTTGCGGAGCACAGGCTCTAGGCGTGCAGGCTTCAGCAGTTGTGGCACACGGGCTCAGTAGTTGTGGCGCACGGGCTTAGTTCTAAGCTCCACAGTGTGTGGGATCTTCCCGGACCAGGGATTGAAACAGTGTCCCTCCCCTGCATTGGCAGGAGGATTCTTAACCACTGCACCACCAGGGAAGTCCCTCTTGACACTCTTAGAATTTATAGGAGTGTACTGAGTTACAGAGATGAATGAGAATCTGGCTGGAGTTACTGTGTACTTGCCCAAGGGTCTGTGGTTCACTGTTAAGATTGTTTCTCTAATACCGATGAGATGCTGCTGCACTGGAGAATGGGAACAAGGTATAAAAGCTGAAGGAACTCCAGAGGTAATAGCGTCAATGAACTTATTAGGTAGTCTTCTTCACCCAGTCATGCTCCTCAGGACCACGAACCTATTAAGCTGAGATGCCTGGGATATATGCAAGCTCTACCTAGAACTCATGAGTTCTCTACTATGATGCTGCTGTTCAAGCTGTGCTGTTTCCCATCCTGTATCCTTGTTTAATGATAAATAAGCTTAATGCTGAGTGAAGCCTATCTTGTCTCATGAGTCCAATTGTTAATCTGATCCCAAGACCACTGTTGATGGTGAGGCAGTATGGGTATGCAAACTGAAAAACCTACTTGCATACACTAAAAACCTGAGGGGTGGGGGGGGGCGGAGAATCAAACTTAAAGAAACCTAAGGAAGAAAATAAATTCATAATGAATATGAGTAACTCTAAATACAAATATCTGAGGCCATATAATATGGAGACAAAAAAAAATATTCCACATAAGCACAGAATACAGCTGTTAAAATTACTTGACAAAACATAGTAATGCTCTTCCCCATGATTAACAAAGCTTTATTCACCAGCTCCAATTTATATTTATTTTGCATTGTGATTCTTTCCTGAGAAATACACTGCAGTTGGTTTCGTTAAAAGGCAAGCCCGAGAAGCAAGAAGAACTACAGAGTCCTGCAGCCTGTGGAATGAAAACCACATTCACAGAAAGACAGACAAAATGAAAAGGCAGAGGACTATGTACCAGATGAAGGAACAAGATAAAACCCCAGAAAAACAACTAAATGGAGATAGACAAACTTCCAGAAAATGAATTCAGAATAATGATAGTGAAGATGATCTGGGACCTCGGAAAAAGAATGGAGGCAAAGATTGAGAAGATGCAAGAAATGTTTAACAAAGATCTAGAAGAATTAAAGAACAAACAAACAGAGATGAACAATACAATAACTGAAATGAAAAATACACTAGAAAGAATCAATAGCAGAATAACTGAGGCAGAAGAACAGATAAGTGACCTAGAAGACAGAATGGTGGAATTCACTGCCACAGAACAGAATAAAGAAAAAAGAAATAAAAAGAAATGAAGACAGCCTAAGAGACCTCTGGGACAACATTAAACACACCAACATTCACATTATAGGGGTCCCAGAAGGAGAAGAGAGAGAAATGACCCGAGAAAATATGTGAAGAGATTACAGTCGAAAACTTTCCTAACGTGGGAAAGGAAATAGCCACCCAAGTCCAGGAAGCACAGTGAGTCGCATACAGAATAAACCCAAGGAGAAACACGCCGAGACACATAGTAATCAAATTGGCAAAAATTAAAGACAAAGAAAAATTACTGAAAGCAGCAAGGGAAAAATGACAAATAACATACAAGGGAACTCCCATAAGGTTAACAGCTGATTTCTCAGCAGAAACTCTACAAGCCAGAAGGGAGTGGCATGATATACTTAAAGTGATGAAAGGGAAGAACCTACAACCAAGATTACTCTACCTGGCAAGGATCTCATTCAGATTCGATGGAGAAATCAAAAGCTTTACAGACAAGCAAAAGCTAAGAGAATTCAGTACCACCAAACCAGCTCTACAACAAACGCTAAAGGAACTTCTCTAAGTGGGAAACACAAGAGAAGAAAAGGACCTACAAAAACAAACCCAAAACAATTAAGAAAATGGTCATAGGAACATACATATCGATAATTACCTTAAACGTGAATGGATTAAATGCTCCAACCAAAAGACACAGGCTTGCTGAATGGATACGAAAACAAGACCCATATATATGTTGTCTACAAGAGACCCACTTCAGACCTACGAACACATACAGACTGAAAGTGAGGGGATGGAAAAAGATATTCCATGCAAATGGAAATCAAAAGAAAGCTGGAGTAGCAATACTCATATCAGATAAAATAGACTTTAAAATAAAGAATGTTACAAGAGACAAGGAAGGACACTACATAATGATCAAGGGATCAATCCAAGAAGAAGATAGAACAATTATAAATATATATGCACCCAACATAGGAGCACCTCAATATATAAGGCAACTGCTAACAGCTGTAAAAGAGGAAATCGACAGTAACACAATAATAGTGGGGGACTTTTAACACCTCACCTACACCAATGGACAGATCATCCAAACAGAAAATTAATAAGGAAACACAAGCTTTAAATGACACAATAGACCAGATAGATTTAATTGATATTTATAGGACATTCCATCCAAAAACAGCAGATTACACTTTCTTCTCAAGTGCGCACGGAACATTCTCCAGGATAGATCACATCTTGGGTCACAAATCAAGCCTCAGTAAATTTAAGAAAACTGAAATCATATCAAGCATCTTTTCTGACCACAACACTATGAGATCAGAAATGAATTACAGGGGAAAAAAAGTAAAAAACACAAACACATGGAGGCTAAACACTACATTACTAAATAACCAAGAGATCACTGAAAAAATCAAAGTGGAAATCAAAAAATACCTAGAGACAAATGACAACGAAAACACGACGATCCAAAACCTATGGGATGCAGCAAAAGCAGTTCTAAGAGGGAAGTTTATAGCTATACAAGCCTACCTCAAGAAACAAGAAAAATCTGAAATAAATAATCTAACCTTACACCTAAAGGAACTAGAGAAAGAAGAACAAACAAAACCCAAAGTTAGCAGAAGGAAAGGAATCATAAAGATCAGAGCAGAAATAAATGAAATAGAAACAAAGAAAACAATAGCAAAGATCAATAAAACTTAAAGCTGGTTCTTTGAGAAAATAAACAAAATTGATAAACCATTAGCCAGACTCATCAAGAAAAAGCAGGAGAGGACTCAAATCAATAAAATTAGAAATGAAAGAGGAGAAATTACAAGAGACACCGCAGAAATACAAAGCATCCTAAGAGACTACTACAAGCAACTCTATGCCAATAAAATGGACAACCTGGAAGAAATGGACAAATTCTTAGAAAGGTATAACCTTCCAAGATTGAACCAGGAAGAAACAGAAAATATGAACAGACCAATCACAAGTAATGAAATTGAAACTGTGATTAAAAATCTTCCAACAAACAAAAGTCCAGGACCAGATGGCTTCACAGGTGAATTCTATCAAACATTGAGAAGAGCTAACACCCACCCTTCTCAAACTCTTCCAAAAAATTGCAGAAGAAGGAACACTCGCAAACTCATTCTATGAGGCCACCATCACCCTGATACCAAAACCAGACAAAGACACTACAAAAAAAGAAAATTACAAACCAATATCACTGATGAATATAGATGCAAAAATCCTCAACAAAATCCTAGCAAACAGAATCCAACAGCACATTAAAAGGATAATACACCATGATCAAGTGGGATTTATCCCAGGGATGCAAAGATTCTTCAATAAACGCAAATCAATCAATGTGATACACCATATTAACAAACTGAAGAATAAAAACCATATGATCACCTCAATAGATGCAGAAAAAGCTTCTGACAAAATTCAACACCCATTTATAATAAAAACACTCCAGAAGGTGGGCATAGAGGGAACCTACCTCAACATAATAAAGGCCATATACGACAAACCCACAGCCAACATCATTCTCAACGGTGAAAAACTGAAAGCATTTCCTCTAAGATCAGGAACAAGACAAGGATGTCCACTCTCAGCACTATTATTCAACACAGTTTTGGAGGTCCAAGCCTCGGCAATCAGAGAAGAAAAAGAAATAAAAGGAATACAAATTGGAAAAGAAGAAGTAAAACTGTCACTGTTTGCAGATGACATGATACTATACATAGAGAATCCTAAAAATGCCACCAGAAAACTACTAGAGCTAATCAATGAATTTGGTAAAGCTGCAGGATACAAATTAATGCATAGAAATCTCTTTCATTCCTATACACTAATGATGAAAAATCTGAAAGAGAAATTAAAGAAACACTCCCATTTACCATTGCAACAAAAAGAATAAAATACCTAGGAATAAACCTACCTAGGGAGACAAAAGACCTGTATGCAGAAAACTATAAGACACTGATGAAAGAAGTTAAAGATGATACCAACAGATGGAGAGATATACCATGTTCTTGGATTGGAAGAATCAATATTGTTAAAATAACTATACTACCCAAAGCAATCTACAGATTCAATGCAATCCCTATCAAATTACCAATGGCATTTTTTACGGAACTAGAACAAAAAATCTTAAAATTTGTATGGAGACACAAAAGACCCCGAATAGCCAAAGCAGTCTTGAGGGAAAAAAACAGAGCTGGAGGAATCAGACTCCCTGACTTCAGACTATACTACAAAGCTACAGTAATCAAGACAATATGGTACTGGCACAAAAACAGCAACATAGATCAATGGAACAAGATAGAAAGCCCAGAGATAAACCCACGCACCTATGGTCAACTAATCTATGACAAAGGAGGTAAGGGTATACAATGAAGAAAAGACAGTCTCTTCAGTAAGTGGTGCTGCGAAAACTGGACAGCTACATGTAAAAGAATGAAATTAGAACACTCCCTAACACCATACACAAAAATAAACTCAAAATGGATTAGAGACCTCAATGTAAGACGAGACACTATAAAACTCTTAGAGGAAAACATAGGAAGAACACTCTGACATAAATCACAGCAAGATCTTTTCTGATCCACCTCCTAGAGTAATGGAAATAAAAACAAAAGTAAACAAATGGGACCTAATGAAACTTAAAAGCTTTTGCACAGCAAAGGAAACCATAAACAAGACGAAAAGACAACCCTCAGAATGGGAGAAAATATTTGCAAACGAATCAACAGACAAAGGATTAATCTCTAAAATACATAAACAGCTCATGCAGCTCAATATTAAAAAAACAAACAACCCAATCCAAAAATGGGCACAAGACCTAAATAGACATTTCTCCAAAGAAGACATACAGATGGCCAAGAAGCACATGAAAAGCTGCTCAACATCACTAATTATTAGAGAAATGCAAACCAAAACTACAATGAGGTATCACCTCACACCAGTTAGAATGGGCTTCATCAGAAAATCTACAAACAACAAATGCTGGAGAGGGTGTGGAGAAAAGGGAACCCTCTTGCACTGTTGGTGGGAATGTAAACTGATACAGCCACTATGGAGAACAGTATGGAGGTTCCTTAAAAAACTAAAAATAGAATTACCATATGATCCAGCAAGACCAGTACTGGGCATATACTCAGAGAAAACCACAATTCAAAAAGACACATGCACCCAAATGTTCATTGCAGCACTATTTACAATAGCCAGGTCATGGAAGCAACCTAAATGCCCATCGACAGACGAATGGATAAAGAAGATGTGGTACACATATACAATGGAATATTACTCAGCCATAAAAAGGAACGAAATTGGGTCATTTGTGGAGATGTGGATGATCTAGAGACTGTCATACAGAGTGAAGTAAGTCAGAAAGAGAAAAACAAATATCGTATATTAACGCATGTATGTGGAACCTAGAAAAATGGTACAGATGAACCAGTTTGCAGGGCAGAAATTGAGACACAGATGTAGAGAACAAACGTATGGACACCAAGGCAGGAAAGCCGTGGGGTGGTGGTGGTGGTGGTGTGATGAATTGGGCGATCGGGATTGACATGTATACACTGATGTGTATAAAATTGATGACTAATAAGAACCTGCTGTTTAAAAATAAATAAATAAATAAGATACAAGGATATATTGTACAACACAGGAAAACAGAAAAAGAGAGACCCACTTCAGACCCAGGGTCACATACAGACTGAAAGTGAGGGGATGGAAAAAGATATTCCATGCAAATGGAAATCAAAAGAAAGGTGGAGTAGCAATACTCATATCAGATAAAATAGACTTTAAAATAAAGAATGTTACAAGAGACAAGGAAGGACACTACATAATGATCAAGGGATCAATCCAAGAAGAAGATATAACAATTATAAATATATATGCACCCAACATAGGAGCACCTCAATATATAAGGCAACTGCTAACAGCTGTAAAAGAGGAAATCGACAGTAACACAATAATAGTGGGGGACTTTTAACACCTCACTTACACCAATGGACAGATCATCCAAACAGAAAATTAATAAGGAAACACAAGCTTTAAATGACACAACAGACCAGATAGATTTAATTGATATTTATAGGACATACCATCTGAAAACAGATTACACGTTCTTCTCAAGTGTACACAGAACATTCTCCAGGACAGATCACATCTTGGGTCACAAATCAAGTCTCAGTAAATTTAAGAAAACTGAAATCATATCAAGCATCTTTTCCAACCACAACTCTATGAGATTAGAAATAAATTACAGGGAAAAAAATGTAAAAAACACAAACATGTGGAGGCTAAACAATGTGTTACTAAATAACCAAGAGATCACTTAAGAAATCAAAGTGGAAATCAAAAAACAGCTAGGGACACATGACAATGAGAACACGATGATCCAAAATCTATGGGATGCAGCAAAAGCAGTTCTAAGAGGGAAGTTCATAGCAATACAATCCTACCTCAAGAAATAAGAAAAATCTCAATCTAAGCTTACCAAAAAAAAAAAAAAAAAAAAAGCAAGCCCATTCTCCCCACCAAATGCATTAAATATATTTCAAATAACCATTATTTAGTTTTCACTTCACTTTTCATGTAAGCATTTGAGTGAAGCAAAATATCACAACAATATAGAAGACCATAAAAAAGATTTATAACTATTTTTAGGGTAATATAATCTGCCCAAGTATTAGATGATATGAACTATAAAAGGAAAATAAACTGTTTTTAGGGAGGATGCCTTGGAATAGAACCTAGAAAGCTCTAAGGTTGAAAGGTTCCCTCTTTTCATGTTTCTCAACATTATTTTTGAGTGAAATTTAATTTACGGCCCCTTTTCCTATGAATCTGCTCTGAAAAAATGATAATATGATTGAGAAAGAGCAGCTAAAAAACAGAAGAGTAAGAAGGAAAAAAATAGAGACACGACAATATCAATATTAGTTCTAACAGAATGTAGTTTGAGTTTCAAAATTTGTGTTAACCTAAATTTAAAAATATGATTTAGGCATTCAGATTCGTGAATCTGAATGAAATTTTATCCTGCTCAAATCAACAAGTATGTTTAACTGAATAGTACATAGATATATATTTAACATGATGCCAGGACATGGAGAGAAAGAATTGTAGAGTATAAATGGGGAAGTTCCATAGCAAACTTCTGCCCTCAGAGTTTTTACTGTCTATTTGGAAAATAAGACCAACAAGTGTGAATTTAATAGCAAACAGCATCTGAAAACATACACTGAGTTGTAATAAATTTTCTAGAAACTCTGACTATAAATTGTATATGGATTTGTTAGTGAATATGGTCAATAAGGACAAGAGTAAAGTAGAAAGGGTTTGGAGAAGCACAGTCAGTTCTGCTGTTAGACAGCATATGCATTTCTTTTTCTTTAAAAAAATTTTTGGCCCTGCTGCGTGGCATGTGGGATCTTAGTTCCCCGACCAGGGATCGAACCCGCGCCCCCTGCAATGGAAGTGTGAGTCTTAACCACTGGACCGCCAGGGAAGTCCCCCAACATATGCATTTCTATAAATCACTGTGCCATGGAAAACTGTACAATAAAAACTACATGGCTTATAGGAAAAATGGGGTTGGGGCACAAAACTCAAAAACTTCATCAGTGACACATTAAAAAAAAAAGATAGGAAACTAATAAAAATAGCAACAGAGCTTTCACACGTTAAATAGTTAAGAAATACATAAATACGACAATAAATATGGCAGTTTGAGAAAATCATGGGTTTGCTTGTGGAAGTGAATGTCAGTAGGGCTACAGCTTGTGAGTTACTGTAAAGTTAGTGGAAGGGGGGGTGATATGAAATCAGATGAAATTAGATGGAAAGTACAAACTGTACTTAGGCGTGGCTCATGACACAAGTGATGAACTGAGGTAGCTTAGTAGATGTGTGAGGTGTGCGTATGTGTAAATGTTTTTTTTTTGGCCATGTCGTACGGCTTGAAGGAACTCAGTTCCCCGACCAGGGAATGGATCCGGGCCATGGGGCAGTGAAAGCGCCAAATCCTAACCACCAGGCCACCAGGGAACTCCCCTGTGTATGTGTAATTTTTGTGTATTCCTGTAAAGCTGTTCAACTGCGTATGGTTTTCTGCACTCAGCATTTCTTGTAGACAAGAGCATGCAGAGGCAAAGGTGAAACTGATGTTACGTTCAAATTGTCTTCTAATGTATCAACTGAATGGAATAAATGCATGTTTTCAAAACAAGCAGTATAGCAGAACTGACTATGTTAGGATTTGAAATAGGGGCAGGAGAAAGTAGTGTGGAGTAGTATCTGTAGAGTGCCTACAAACTGCTAGTAAGCACTGAACAAACTCCTTTATAGGCGTAATTTAAGGATGAGTAGATTCTGGATATAAAAGGGAAGATTTTACAACCCTTTAAAAGTATGAAGAAAGGAATGGAGAAATTGTGAAGATGGAATAGATTCATCTCTTCCTATCCTCCTGCTAAGTGTAAGTAGAAATCCTAGACATAATACAAAAAGAAAGAAACATAAGAAGACTCTGAAAGGTAGAAAGAAGGCAGAGTGGCCAGGGATCTCTGGATTTGAAGGTGACATGGTGATTTTCAATCTGTCTCCCATATACCCTAGACATCACGCTGGAGAAGCCTGCAACTCAGAAATGCCAATGGACACAGGTTTTTAAAAGCCCCAAGAAAGGCCTGCTCTCTCCAGACAGAGAACTAGAAAAAAGATGGTTTCGCAGGACAAAAAATTTGTCACCAATACCTGCTTTACTCTAAGCAAATACTAAGGGGGAAAATTAAAAAAAAAGGTTCACCAACTCCCTCTTGGCTCTATCAGCAGAGACAAAGTAGAGAATTTGGATTTCCAGTACCCTCCCCTTCAAGCAGTGTTCCCCTTCCCTTGCCAAAGTGATGTCAGTAGAGACAAAGTGGGAAGCCTGGGCTTCAGCTCCCCTCACTGCACCAGCAGGTGGCACAGATTTCAGAGAAGGAAGCTAGAGAAAAAGATTCTTTAAATTTATATATGAAGTCCTGGGGAGGAGACCCCCAAGTTAAACTGACCAGAACTAATATGGCAAAAGGTCTGAGAATTAAACTACAGTGTTGAATAGCATCCAGTTTTTCAGTAGCATACAAATGAAACCACAATAGTACTGCAAGGGCTCTGGAAACTGAATTATCTTTGAAACCACAATCTACAAAAGGAGGCCAGGACCTACATGCTAAACCTATATAAGGTGACTGCCTGCTAAAAACAGAAAACATAAACAGAATCCAGAGTCTCATAACGTACAATACCCCAAATTTCCAGGACAAAATTAAAAAAAAAAAATCACTAATAATTTTAAGAACCAGGAAAATCACAACTTAAGTAAGAAAAAACAATCAAAAGATGCCAACACCCAGAAGACTCACATGTTGGAATTAACAAGGATTTTTAAAAAGCCATCTTAAAAATGCTTCCACAAGCAATTGTTAATGTTCTTTAAACAAATGAAAAAAAGTTAAAAAATCTCAGGAAAAAAGAAGATATAAAGTATCAAAAGGAATTTTAGAACTGAAAAATACAATGATACAATAACTGAAATAAAATGTGCTCAATATCAGAGTGGGGATGACAGGGAAACTGTTAGCGAACCAGAGACAGACCAATAGAAATTACCCAACCAGAACATCAGAGAAAACAAAAAGAAAAACAAAAAATGAACAGAGCTTCAGAGACCTGTAGAACAATAAACAAAAGATCTAACATTTGTGTTATCGGAATCCCAGGAGAAAAATTTGAAATTAAAAAAAATTTTTAAATAATAATGGCAGAAAATTCCCTCATTACCTACGGGGAACAACGAATTGAATGACAACAGACTTCTCACTTGAAACCATAGAGGCCAGAAGGAAGTGGCCTAACACTTTTTTATGTGTTGAAAGAACTGCCAACCCAGAATTCTACATCTAGTGAAAATACTCATCATGAAAGAAAGGGAAATAAAGACATTTCAGAAAACTAAGATAGTTACCAGCAGACTTACCCTTAAAAAAATGGTTAATTTCTCCAAACAAAAGGAAATACAAGGAGGCTTGGAGTTGAGTAAAAATATGAGGCAAAGCAATTAACAATCAACTCATATAAAAACAAATATAAATGGCTCCTAAGGAGATGATAACATCAAATACCTTAGAGAAATGCTTATTTAAACCAGCTTTAAAAACAACAACAACAACCAACCCTATAATTAGGCTGGCAAAGATTAAAGAGTTTGATATTATGTGGCTCTGCAAAGGGCATAGGGAAATTAACTTTCCTATATTCTAGTGGCAGTGCCTACCAACATTACAAATGCAGACCCCTATAATCTGTTAATTCTATTTCTAGGAATTTATCTTATATTATCAACATTTACATACATGTAGAATGATACAGAAAATTTGAGAATGGGAACTGATGGGCAGAAACGGGAAAAAGACTTTTCACTGACTATCCTTTTATGCTTTCTAAATTTTGAACAAAATCAATGTATTAAATTTTAAAACTGAAGAAATTTTAAAACTCCCAAGTCTGACAACAATTGTCATCACCCCGTTCTCCAAAAAACCCTACTTCCTGCCTAACCACTTAAAATCTATTTCAAAGTATCACTTATAAGCATATAACCATCCTTAAGATAAAAGAGCAACATTTTTTAACTCTTGGGCCACTTCTGGTTAGTTTATTTTAGATTATTTAGATTATGCAGTTTGCTTATCAATCACTGTGTAAAAGAAATTCCCAACCCTGTTCACTGACCTTTGTTGGGAGGGGAGGTAGGATGTGGTATAATACTACTGGGTACTGACTTTACTAGTATGTTGTTAAGGTGAAAAAACAAACTTCCAGAACATTTTACTTGTAAAAACATATGGTAAGAAAATGCTGCTTTACTAGTTTTTTGAGAGGTATAAATTTTATACCAATGAATTTCACGTGAAACCTTTAAATTGAAGGAAATTTCAAGGCCATCAGCAAAATAAGGTTTGAAATAAAGAAGAGAACTATACCTCAAATGAACCTCTTTTCATTTCAAAAATACTGGGTTTCCCCTCTAAACAGTTTCGAAGTTTAACATCCCACTATTCTCCATTAAAAGTGCTATCACCATGGCTCTTAATTCCAGGATAAAGACACTGAAATGGGATCCTGTCACCATACAAATGAGTGTCTGATCTTTTCTACTGTCTCCTGAGTACAAGATTCACCAGCTGCTTCCTCTATTGTGCTCTTCTTTCTGTACTGCCAGGTAATCTGTTTTCTACCACATATATGCAAGATTTCTGCTCATATAACTATTTATTTATTGCCATGCTGCCATAACTCAGCACTTGTGTTTCTATGTACTCTGTAATATATCATCAGCCCCAACTCATGCTGCATGGCAAAGTGGACAGACCTCTCTTTAACAACTGCAGGGAACTCTGAAGAGACCAGCATGATCTGAGATCATGGTAACTCTTGAAAAGCCAGGAAGTACCCTCATCAGGGTAGTGGTCTGTGTTCTATCCTACACTCTGCCCCTTGATAGCCTCTACTGGGATACAGTTTTGATTAGCCTCCTGTGTTCCTCCTCTGCATCTGTTGGAAGGATCTTCCCCTTGACTCTGAACCTTCTCAGGCACATTCAAATAGCCACAAAAAGTAGAATTTCCAATCTCACAACAGCAAAGGGAAGGCCCAGGATGATTGCCCAGACTCACCAAGACCACTTACAGGTGGGCCCAGACAATCAGATTTCTTCAGAAGTCTTTTTGTTTTCTTTCAGGAAGTTAGAAAAAGAAAAAAAAAAGATTCGGTATTTATTTCTTTTTAAAGTGGGGTGTGTATCTCTCAAGCAAGGTTTTAAATATGATGATGATGATGAACACCGCTGTGTTACACAAACCTTTTTGACTATGTCCAATTTAAGATTGTAAGATGGCCATCAAACTTATAAATTGGAAGGAAGACACAGCTCTGCCTAAAAAAAAACAGATTTCATTGATGCATGACAAAATCCATTCTGACCAATGTTCTGAATGGTAATTGAAGGACTGTAGAGTAACAGGTGCCAAACTGTGTGACCTCAAACATAAAGATCTTTTCCTCTTTCCACAGTGTAATCCAGAACAGAGCAGGCATGGAAGGTACGACTCAAAACAAATCTGGCCTTTCAGTAACTCCTGCGCAGACAGTAACAAAGGGCCAAATCTTCCCCAACTGATGAAACTGATTAAGGGCAAGATACACTTCCTTAGCATGAGTCTGAGGAACACACACTAGAACACGACATCAACTTTCAGCACAAGTTCCTGGCCACAATGGCATGGGCAAAATTAGCATTTATTGCTTCAGGTGAAAATATATTATAAAAACATAATCATATACAAAGAGTGACATTCATTCACCTTCTCATCCTTTCAGCAAATATTCAAAAACTGACTATTTAGTACCAAAAGAATCTTTACACCAAATTTATTAGAGTCTATGATAACATTTATGGTTTAAGATGTAAGCTTTTTAATTATCTCTTCTAAATATGTAAACCACACAGCATCCTTAACTTTTATAAGCAGAGAATAGATCCTAACACAAGATCCTTAAAGACTACAAAACACAAGAAAAAAGCCAAAAAACAGTTAAGTACAGAATAAAAGATGAATACTTTCTAGATGATGTGGGAAGAAATAATGCGTTAAACCAAAATATTCCAATTGTACTGACAACACTTTGAAGAATTAAATAGCAGAAGATTCAGGGTCTAAAATATGCAAAGATTAATATAGATTGCTTTTTAGTTTCTATTTTTTCAAAAAAAGGTAAGATACTCAACGACACTTCATTCTTTCTGAATCATCACGAACACAAGGCATACATTATAACTGCTGTTTGTAAATAAGGATAGATAGCCAGACTCTTGAACACAAGAAGTTAATTAAACAGTCCCAGTATGAGCTGCAGCAATATTCCTGTGATGGTTTACAAGGTATATATTTGACATAACAGAGAAGAAAGTGAAATCATTAGAATCAAAGTGGAATGCAGAGAAAGAAAATTAAAAATAAGCCTTCTCCAGGGAATTCCCTGGAGGTCCAGTGGTTAGGACTCGGCACTTTCACTGTTGCGGGCCCTGGTTCAATCCCTGATTGGGGAACTAAAGAAAAGCCAAATAAAACGTGCATATTACAGAGCACATCAGTATACCTAAAATTTGAGAACAGAATGTTCTACTTAGGGCAATTCTGAAAGGAATATTAAAGACTTTAATGAGTTAGCAACATGTAACAGAAAAAGCTCTAGATCTGGAGCCAGCAAACTTGGGCTTGAGGTCTAGTTCCCTGATGTGGTAAATACTAATCTCCTTGACTATATCTGTAAAATGAGGAAAATAATATTGGTCTTATACAGTTCTTGTGAGGATCAGAAAAGATTACAGAGACTCTCTTGTTAACCATGAAAAACTAAGTACTGAGATTATTTATTATTCCCTGGACGATTAATAGGAAGATTAGGTCAATTCAATATTTTATTGCTTTCTACACGGATTTGAAGGTAATCTCACCCCATTACTTTTAGAGTGTCAGGCTCAATATCTGTAATAAACAATAGCAGTTACATATTTCTTATATAATATAAAGACTTAAAATACTTACTTAAAAACCAAGTTCTACCATTTCAGATAATATATCAAACTACCAGTCGTGTTAACGTCAAGTGTTCTTGTCTAAGTAAAAGAAGTTTCTCAAACATGCCAGATGCTTCTGAATCTAAGCAGTGCATGAAGGGGAAATAATTTATTCCCGTAAAGTTTATTAGTCTATGTTAATCTCTTCAACTGTCATCCTCCCCACACTGTCTCTTTCCCTAGAATAATATTTATTTACCATACTATTTAGACAACTACACTTTTTAAAAAGCCCAAAAAATAAAGTGGAAGCAGATGGATGAATTACTGCAAATAATTCAAGGAAAGTTAAGCAGTTCCATGATAAATGAACAAAGTATGAAGTAAGATAAAACACATTTGAAAACACAAAAATACATTTAAAAACACAAAAACTTCATATTTATATTCACTTTAGCGTAAAGATCGTGCCAACTAATTAGAGTGTGTTTGTTTTGTGTGCGTAAGAGTTATCAGAAATATATACTTGCTTTTAGGGACTTCCCTGGTGGCACAGTGCTTAAGAATCTGCCTGCCAATGCAGGAGACACGGATTCGAGCCCTGGTCCGGGAAGATCCCACATGCCGCAGAGCAACTAAGCCTGTGCACCACAACTACTGAGCCTGCACTCTACAGCCCGCGAGCCACAACTACTGAAGCCCGTGCGCCTAGAGCCCGTGCTCCGCAACAAGAGGAGCCACCGCAATGAGAAGCCCGCGCACCCCAATGAAGAGTAGCCCCTGCTAACCGCAACTAGAGAAAGCCCGCGCGCAGCAACGAAGATGCAACACAGCCAAATAAATAAATAAACAAACAGATTTTAAAAAAGAGAAATATATACTTGTTTTTACCTTTAGATTTGGGAATTAGCTCTCCACAACTGAGTATCCGCACCTCAGCAAATGGCTTGCTAGCTGCATCTGTTTTCTGGTTTTCTATCTCTCTCACAACTTCTTGACCAGAAATCACTTGCCCAAAAACAACATGATGCCTAAAGAGTCAAGTAAAGATGACTAAATAAAAGCTTCTTATTTTAATATTAATTTAAAGTAGTTGTAAAATAAATTAAAATAATCTTTACCCATCTAAATGAGGAGTTGGTTTTGTTGTTCTTTTGGAAGTCATCAGATAGAAGAATAAAAACAAAGTCAGAGAAAAACAAAGTTAGCATCTCTAAAAAGGAAAAGAAAATAACTGCATTGGAAACAAAGTAGCAAACAAAGAAATCATATATATGCTATCTTAACATAATAGAATCTTATTTACCTTAACCTTAAATAGAATCGAATGCAAGATGCTTTCGACAATGCATTTTCAAAAACTTGTTCTGAAATACCTATACACTGTTGAAAACTTACATGAAATTAAAGTTGACATTTTGGTGTTATTTCTATCCATCCATGTTTCTTGCATGTAACTGGGTTCTTATTGAATATCCACAGTCGTACAGTGTTCTACTGTCTGGGCATACCATAATTTATCAAACCATTTCACCAGTTTATGGGTTTAACAGCAGTGTTTTTCAATCTTAACATTTTCAACAGTTAAAGCCCAGGTCATATTCTGATGTCCTCATACATGTTCTGTTGGACCTGAACAGAAATGGTCCATGTAGTGTTTATAAATTTTTAAATTAGCTGCCAAGACTTAAAAATTTGGATACTTCTATATAAAAATCCAGATTCCAGACCTTTTTGAAAACATGGAAAGACACAGCACCTGGCATGTGGCAATAATTGGTCAGGCTGAGTATCCCTGCCTTCTCTAATACAGAGATTAATCATTAAGTTTCTTGTCCCAGCAGCCTTTACTCCCTTATATTACTTGCCTAAGACCTATGGGTATTTGAGTTTGTTATCCCTAACATAAAGTAAACTTCACATTGAAGAAAGATATCTGCATTAAAATTTGGACAAAACCTAAAATTAGCAAAAAGTTAATTTTTAAAAATCCTTCTTTTCTCCACATCAACCTTAAAGCTTTGTAGCTAAGAAAGCTGCTATCTGAGTAGCTATGAAGACACACTGGTACAACAGACTGAATATGAGCATTGTACAAGATTTGTTATTTTAAAAATCTTATCAAAAAAGGCATTAGAAATTTGGAAGAAGGAACACAATTTAAGCTAACTTTTGATTAAAACACACACACTAAAAAAAATTCTAACACATACATGTATTTTTAAAAGTTCATCTTATTTTAAAAACTAATAACTGGTTATTGTTTTCTCACTGTAACAGCTATGATCACCTGAACTTGCTAAAACCACCCAGAAATGTAAAAACCTAGGTGTACACTATATATGTATTTGTGTTACATTTAGTGTATATAATTTGCATCAAGATACAGTCAATCCTCGCTTTACAGATTACATATTTGTCCACTGGCTTGCTCACTAGAATTTATTTGTAACCCCTAAACCAATACTTGCATTGCTTTCATGGTCACTCTCAGATTGGTGAAAAAGTGTTGATGAGAATGGAAAAACTAGGACTCTTTGTATAATGCTGGTGGGAATGTGAAATGATGTAGCCATTGTGGAAAACAGTTTGATGGTTCCTCAAAGAGCTAACCATAGAACTACCATATGATCCAGAAATTCTATTCCTAGGTATCTATCCAAAAGAACTGAAAACAGGGAAACAAACATATATGCCAATGTTCACTGCAGCATTATTCACAATAGCCAAAAAGTGAAAACAACCCAAATGCCCACTAAAAAATGAATATGGATAAACAAAATGTGGTATGTATATCTAATGGAATGATATTCAATCATAAAAAGGAATGAAGTTCTGATACATGCTATAAAACATGGGTGAACCTTGAAAACATGCTAAGTGAAATAAGTTAGACACAAAAGGACAAATATTGTATGATTCCACTTACATATATAGAATAGGCAAATTCATAGAGACAGAAAGTAGAATAAAGGTTACCAGGGGCTGAGGGGAAGGGAAAATGGCTACTCTCTGGAATGATGAAATAGTTTTGGAAATAGTGGTGGTAGTTGCAGAGCACTGTGAATATAATTAATACCAGTGAGTTATGCAGTTAACAAATGGTTAAAATGGCAAATTTTATATTATATAATTAATATAAAACAATAAAATAAAACATTTAAAAAAAGATTAAAAACTGAAGTTGTTTCCTTTAAAAAACAACAGAACACAGAAGTAGTAAAGAATAGTTATCCAAAAGTGGAAAGAGGTCAGGAGAAACCAAAAATTGGAAGAGTCTGAGAATATACATGAAGGGTTATATGAATTTAACATACGGGTTTTGGTTAGCACAGGAGGGATTTTATTTTAAAAAGTGAAAATAAATGGTAACGCTCAGTGTTGCTGAGGATCTGGTGAAACTGGCACTTACATACTGTTGCTCTAGAGTAAACTACACACTTCCTTTTGGAAGTCAATGTAGCAATATATATATGGATAGCCTTAAAAATGTGTAAACATTTCACTAAGTAAACTTCTAGCAACTTACATAAAAGAATTAAAAAATGCGTCAAACAATAGGTACAACAATGTTCACTGTAGCAGTCTGAAAACAAGAAGCAAACCAAATGTTCAAAACTAAGATTAAATAAATAAAACCACCGTACATTCAAACAATGGATTAACATGTTAATTCATATTTAGTGATGTACAAAGAAATTTATATTACACCCAAAAGTTGATTACAGACTATATGCAACTATCTACCTGTATTTTTATTGCATGTAAAGATGCTCTGGGGATGGGATTGTTTTTCTTCTTTTAATCTGTGTGTTCTAATTTTCCCACAACAAATGTGATATAAGTTGTTTTCATTTAAAAAATCAGAAACACCTGTATATAGGCAACTGGCTGAATAAACTGCAGTATATACACACAACAGACTACTATGCATCTGTGGGGAAAAAAATGAGAAAGACCTCTATGAACTGATATGGAGTGATTTCTAGGTTCTATCATTAAGTGAAAAGAAAAAAACATATACAGTACGCTATCTATTGTGTAAGAAAAAAGGGAAAATAAGAAAAAAATATATATCTGTGCTTATGTTTGTAAAAAGATATAAAGAAAAATAAACCAGAAACTAATGAGGTTGGTTACTAATATGGATAGGTGGTGGAAAAGAAAAAGGTAAAAAAATGGGGGAATGGAGTGAAGAGTTAGGTGGGAGTGATACTTCAGAAGTATTCTCTTTGCTTTGACTCTTGGAATCATGTTAATGTTTTAAAAGCTTAAAAAAAAAAGGCAAGAAATAAATCAACCTGAGAGGGAGAACAAATGAAATATAATCGGAAATGAATTTAACATATTTTGAGTCACAAAACCACACAAAATTTACACTAAAAAGTACTAACCCAAGTCATTTTTAAACATGATAATTTAACTACATATCCTCACTGTAAAAACAAAAATTGCTATAAATAAATAGTGAACTCTAGTTAGTAGGTTACTCTTCACAGTGGTAGAGGATGGCAATTTTTAAATATAGGATTCAACAAATGAGTAGAAATTTTGAACACACTCGGAGGGAGATTTCTCACTGTTGAAGAAGGGAGTTACAAATGTGGAATAGAAAACACAAGAGTAATCCACGTGGTGCTGACAGATTAAGTTCTTCTGAGACCAAAAGAGTTTACAGTTATTGAAGAGGAGAGCAAATCTTTACCCATGGGACATGATAAAAAGTATGAATTGCTGACAAGAGCCCTGGTAACAATTTTTTTGTAGTCAGAATTGGAAAACATTAGCACTATTGACTTTGGGTTACAAATAAATTTAGTGAATAGGCAAATTCACAAATACAGAATCTTTGAATAATGAGGAACAACTGTATTTTACTCTTTATAATTAAGTAATTTATGAAGAGATACTCAATGCAAACATCCTGTTCCTTGTTAAACTTACCGTATAAATTTATCATCCATAGGTAATTCTTTCCTGAATCAATGTTACTGAGATGACTGCAAAACAGGGACATTTCTAACTCTATAATTCCTTTTACATTTATTAGTTGCATTCTACTAAGGAACAGTTTTTCTTTCTCCCTTGTTATTTATTCATTTATTATTTATATCTGAATGGACTCCTGGATTTCCATTTTATTTGATAATATGATACCATCATTATTTATTTTCAAAATAATCAATGCTCAACTTGTCCTAATTTGGCCAGGGGGAATGCCACCCCTTTAAGCTGGCTCCTGAGTCCTCTTGACAAAACTCTTCATCTTTTGAAAACTTTAGCAGTACAGTTCAACTCCCCTTTCAACAATTCTTTGTTCTTCCTCCTTCAAAAATCCTCTCCCTCATACGTCCCTCTCCTATTTACTAGTGATCAGTAGCAGGCACACAGAGTAACGACACACCAAAAAAGTGATATTTTAAATCATCAGATCATAAATTCTTACATGAAGAACTGTGAGCCATTTGTATCCTTCCCTCTGTTGGCCATTGACAAGAGAAATTCTTTGTTGTGTTTAACAGCAAAACTCTCATCTATAGAGAAGCAAAGTTTTCAGTTATAGGTATAACTCCCCCCCCAAAATTCATTTTCATTTCTCTTCATATCTTGTGTTCATATCATGTGCTCTTTAGTGTCAGACAAAATTTAGATAAAAGGTTAAAAGAAGAGAAATCCAATATTAACCAATTTCCTCCTCCATCTTTTCAGATTAAAATATTTCTAATTTTCAATCCCTTGCTATAAAATCCAAATACTTTATCAACCCCCTTTCAATACTATTCTTAGCACAGAGAGGCACTCATTAAACTGAATCTCTGCCATGGTAGAAAGAGCAGATTGCCTTCGAATCTTGGATTAGAATTGGAAAAAAGCAGGTGGAACGTGAAACAAAATTTCACTGACTCCCAAAAGAGAAAGATGGGAAATATGAAATTAATTCCACAATCACATGTTTATAGTCTTTCAAATGATCTTCACATTAATAAAAAATTCCAGACAGAAAACTTAAATTTGGGAAAAACATTACAGCCAAATTCAGAATATCAAAGATTAAAAAAAAATCTTCATAGAAAAATGGATGCACAAAAATATTGATACTGTCACTAAGAAATATAGCTGAATCTCTTTTAATAAAGATTAAGATCAAGCTATGGAAGTTCCTATTCTAGCACTACAATTCTAAAAGTTTATTACAGATCACTGAAACCCTTCAAGTAATATAATGTACGAATGTACCAATCACAAAAAAATCCTACCTTTATAAAAAGTCTACCACATAAAATTTTTCACAAGAAAATTAACTTCGTTTAGTTGAAGTTGGATATTAGTATATCAATAATCTTATTGATTCAATAGAGAAAAATCAAATGAATAAAATACTAGAAAACATTAAAAACAATTTAAACATAAACATTTTTACCTTCAAAAAATCCTCCATAAATGGATTCCCCTCCTCGTCCATTTCCTAAGAATGAAAAAACATGGACTCTTAGAACTGATAAGTCAGTAATCTTCTCGAAGGTGCTACCTAAACACAATGCTTCTTACAAAGTAGCTACTTGAATGACTTTGAATCAACAATACGCAAACGTTCACAGCAAATTATAAGACCTTAACTTAAAGTCAATACTGACAAGATCCCAAATTACTTTCTCTCCTCTATGATACAACAGTATGAGTGTAACAAAGCTTATTAAGATCTGTAGAAGAAAGAATGTTCAGATTCTAATGATTATGTAGGTCTTTTAACAGAAATTACTAGTAGCTTCTCAAAGTGTCTTTAAAAACAGAGTTTCAATGTTTTTACGATAAGAGAATAGAGGTAAAAACCATACTGTAGTAAAGAATTACTGGCTGTGACAAAATCAACATGAACACTGATAGGCTACTAAGAGATAAATAGTGTTTTGTTTTTTATCCAGAAGCAAATTTCTGAAATTAATTCATGTATCAAAGACGAAATTTTTTCCTGTGTGCTTCCTCCTTTTTATCTATTTCTATGAGTACTTCTAATTTTTTTTTTGGCCACGCCAGGCAGCTTGCAGGATCTCAGTTCCCCAACCAGGGATTGAACCCAGGCCCTCGGCAGTGAAAGCTCCGTGTCCCAACCACTGGACCACCAGGGAATTCCCAGTACTTCTAATTGTTTGACCAAAGATTAAGTGGGCTGAGAAGAAAACTGGACTAGTACTTCTAGAGACTTGTCTAACTTTGAGATCCATGTATTTAACAAAGAATATAAATATATGATTTTCTTTGTGGGAATCAAAGTCTTACCTTCACTGAAGTCACCACCTTGAACCATAAAATCTTTGACAACTCTGTGAAAGAGACAACTTTTATAATGTAATGGCTTCTGAGTTGATTTCCCTGTCCCCTTTTCACCTACAGAGAAGAAAAATTAGTAGGCTGTTAAGTAGAAAAGAAATTAAGGAAGTAGTATTAAAGCAAAATTAATGATGAAATCACAAGAAAAAAATTTTTCCCTACTTCTTTAATTTTGTATCTATATGAGATTATGGATGTTCACTAAACTTTTTGTGATAATCACTTTATGATGCAAGTAAATGAAATCATTATGCTGTACACCTTAAACTTATACAGCAGTATATGTCAATTACATCAATAAAACTGGAAGAAAAATTTAAATAAAATAAATTAAAAAAAATTTTTAAGTTAAAAAAAATTAATGATGAAAGCTTTTGCCCAGTAAAATACACCTCTCTTGACCTATACAGACTTCTTTAAACTACAGAATTTTAACTTCCCTCAGGAATTTTTTTAAAAATTCATTTAAAAAGCACCCATGTTTTTCTACTGAGTGTAGAAATCAATCTCAGATACAATCCCATTACAATTAATATGTATAAGAATTACTTTCATGTCTAGTAAATGTTGCATAGTCAGCATGCTGAGAAGGAAATAACATGCATGGAAAAATCTAAAACATGTTAAATAAACAATCAAAGCAAACTGAAGTCAAATGGGACTACTATTAGGGCAAGTGAAAATGTCAACAAACCTGTACAAAGACAACGAAAGTTCTCGCATGTTTTGGGGCACACATCAGAAAATAATTCAAAGACAACTCTTCCAGCTGAAAAAGAAGGTAGTTGGTTTAAATTTCTTTGCTAACTTAAAATATTAAGTACTTATATATAAATGTTAAATAGGGACATTAATTTCCTTACCAGGTTGATTATTAATGGCAATGTCAAAAAAACATCGAGGACGCTGAACCTTTATTCCCATGGCTTCAATACCTCAATCTATGAGTAAAATACAGTTTCAGGCAAACAGACGAAAACAGCAAAGATTTTTCATACATTTCTGAGAACAAAACAAAACTCTGTGGAGCATAAATGAAAAATGTAGTCTGAATTTATTTTAATATTTATTTCCATGACATAAATCACATGAATTATTCTTTTCTTTGAGAGATTAGGTTGCATCTTGTGAGGCAATCAGAAAAGACATTATAGGTCTAGCCATTATATAACACAATTTCTGTTTTAACAACCAAATATAGATTGCCACCTCAAACAGAAAATTGTATTAAGTCTGTATGATTAGTGAACTAAGCAGGCAGATTACCTTAAAATAGAGAAAAATCAAGGACAAGCTGATCCAATCTTTTTGCGCCTAGAAAACATAATAAATTTTGATTAAAATGGTGGAGTTTTTAAAAGAAAAACATTCAAATTCCCAAAAAAAGTCAAAAATAATTCCCCAAAGAAGAAAGAAAGTGGGATACTTTAACAATAGTCATATATGGTAGATTTACATTCTGAGTAAAAATACATTACATTTTACATATAAAGCTATTTTTTGATCATAAACAATAGCCTTTACTGATACGCTAGTGTAGACACAAAAAATATCTGTAAGTGAGATACTCTATGTAAGTTTTATCTACATAGCAGGTAGCTATTAGTTAAGACATTCTTCTGATAGGCGTTTATTTTAAGGACTTAGAATGTTTGAATTGTAATACTTGGTGGAGAATGACAGGGTAAGGTGAAAAGCAGACGAAACAAAGGCACTTAGTGTAAATAGCATCCAAAATGGTGCACTATAAAAATGACAGTTTCATCTGTTTAGAACAGAGACTACCTGAAATGTTTATGCGTTTCTGAAAATTATAGTATCTCAGCTGGTAGCTCAGTAAGCAGTGAATGATATTTTAAATCCAGTGAAATTTTTATTGAGACAATTTTAGATTCAGTTATAGGAAATAATACATAGAGATACATGTTTCCCCAATGGTAACATTTTACAAAACTACGGTATAATAGCACAACTGTAGCATAAAAGCATAACAATGCTTATACACTTCACATTTCCCCAGTTCTACCTGTACTCATTTGTGTGTGTATTTATTTAGTTCTACACAATTTTATCACACATATAGGTTCATATAACTACCACCATTCCTATCAATTTTACACACACCACAAACCACAAGTCAGAATACTCAACAATAAAAGCATGGAAGCGCTTCCCTGGTGGCGCAGTGGTTGAGAGTCTGCCTGCCGGTGCAGCGGACACGGGTTCGGGCCCTGGTCTGGGAGGATCCCACATGCTGCGGAGCAACTGGACCCGTGAGCCACAGCTACTGAGCCTGTGTGTCTGGAGCCTGTGCTCCGCAACAAAAGAGTCCACGATAGTGAGAGGCCCGCGCACAGCGATGAAGAGTGGCCCCCACTTGCCGCAACTAGAGAAAGCCCTCGTACAGAAACGAAGACCCAACACAGCCAAAAATAAATAAATAAATTTAAAAAAAATAAAGAGAAAAATAAATAAATAAATAAAAGCATGGAAGACTTTGCCCAAATTACCAACAATTTGAAAAATACAAATTCTATGTATTTATTCTTTATTGCATGGAAAGGGGGGGAAATACCATTTTCTCACAACTTCCTCCATTTTTTATTTCTAAAAGATACAATATATATACTAAAAATTTGTTTCACATGAAATAAAGCAAAAAAGATGCCTTTCAATCCTCCAGGAGACTACAGACTTCCTGAAAACAATAAAACAAAACTTAGTAATTTTAAAATCTTGCCAAGTCTGTTGCATTAAGTTTTTATTTGTATAGAATTTCAATTCACGCACATTTGAAGTTGAGAATACACTGAATCCATAAATCTGAGGAAACTATCCTATCTTAAAGAAAAATATTAAATTACTACTTAGTACCTGATTATCTTTTATCTTCTAAATAACTTCTACAGGCCTTCTTAAATTCTCTACTTTTGAGGGTAGAAGAAGAGAAGAGGAAGTTTAGTGATTTACTTATTTTCCTCCAAAAAAAAAACTTGTAAAGTTATTTGTTTAGCCACAATATCCCAGGTAGAGATTTTTATTCTTACAAAATGAGTATAGTATAGATAGCACTGCCCAAAACATATTGAATTGTTTACAGTTATAGTTGATTTCCTATTTACTATGTTCTTGAAAACAGACTCCAAATGTGTTACACACACATACACAGAGGGAATATTATTCAGTCACAAAAAAGAAAAAAATCCTCCCACTTGTGACAACATGGATGGGCCTTGGGGGCATTATGTTAAGTGAAATAAGTCAGACAGAGAAAGACAAAAACTGTACAATCTCACTTACACATGGAATCTTAAAAAAACCCCCAAACCTGAACACATAAAGTACTGAGAATGTAATGTACAGCATGGCTAATAATATCATGCTGCATATTTGAAAGTTGCTAAATAGACAATCTTCTCATCACAAGAAAAAAAATTTTGTCAGTATGTGAGGTGATGAATGTTAACTAGACTTACTGTGGTGATCATTTTGCAATGTATACATTTAACAAGTGATCATGTTGTACATCTGAAACAAATATAAAGTTATATGTCAATTACATCTTAAAAAAAAAAAAAAAAAAGGATTTACACCAAAATATTAACATTGATAATACCTGGGCCATGAATTTAAGGGTAATTTTTATGTATTTCTGTTTTCCAAATTTTCTTCAACAAACAGGTACTAATTTTATAAGCAGGAAAAATATTTTTAAAGAAATACTAATAAAATGAGATAATTTTCTGCCTATTAAAATAGCAAAGATATTTTAAAAGAATAATTCCCAATACAGTACGTAACTCCTCTGGAAACATACGTGAAACTCTTAAGTTTTTATACCTTAAACTGGTTTATACCTTAAAAAATCTAATTGCTAGGAATCTACTGTAAGGAACTATCTTAAATTTAGAAAGCCTTCATGTATAAAGTTGGCCATCTTAGTGCTCCTTTCAGTAATATACTATCAGAAGTAATCTATTCAATATTATGACAAATGGTTACATTATGGTCTCTAGTAGAACAAAATATCATAGTTATTGAAGCAATGCTTACAAAGATTAATAATTTGGAAAATGCTCATAATTTGTTAAAAATAATCAAGATATAAAACAGTATATGCAATATTATTATAATCACATAAACTACTCCTAACCCTGAAATTCAAAGATTTACAAAAAGAAAAAAAAAGATTGAAAGGAGGACTTCCCTGGCGGCGCAGTGGTTCAGAATCCGCCTGCCAATGCAGCGGACACGGGTTCGAGCTCTGGTCCGGGAAGATCCCACATGCCACAGAGCAACTAAGCCCGTGTGCCACAACTACTGAGCCTGCGCTCTAGAGCCCGTGAGCCACAACTACTGAGCCTGCGCTCTAGAGGCCAAGAGCCACAACTACTGAAGCCCACGCACCCAGAGCCTGTGCCCCGCAACAAGAGAAGCCACCGCAATGAGAAGCCTGCGCAGCACAACAAAGGGTAGCCCCCACTCGTTGCAACTAGAGAAAAGCCCGTGCACAGCACAGAAGACCCAACGCAGCCAAAAAAATAAAAGAAGATTGAAAGGAAATAATCACTATGGTGTTTGGTTTTAAGACTGGAGAGTGTTTTTGTCTCACTGTACTTCTTTCTACTTTAACAAACATAACTGCTGTTATAAATAAAAAATTCACAATAGAATAGAAAATGTACATATAATTTTCTAAGATTATAATGTACATGTCTGCGTGTGGTTATAATATATATTTAGGTTATACCATGTGGGGATACTGTACTTTTCATAGAAATAGATTTAAATGGTTGCTTGAAATAACAAATCAAATATGCCTTAAGTTTAAGAAAGATGAATGTATATTATTATTAAAAGCACTGTACAAATATCTTGAGTATGTAAATGTTCTAATATTAATGGCTAATGAAGAACAATGGTGACACAAAAGATGGCTCTATGCTATGTCTCTAACATTACTGAAATCAAATTTTATCTACTCAGAAACAGGACACAGTATTTCCTCTTCATTATTTCCTGGTATTACAATATCTAAAATCAAACACAAGACAAACATCTGGTCAATTTTTCTTTCTTTCTTTTTTTTTTTCAAGAAAGAGTAAAGAGAAAACAATACTGAGAGATACCAAAAATACAATTCAGGGAAAAAAGTCAAGCCTATGCAATTTTCAAGTCTATGCAATTTTCAATAAAGTAAGTCATGAATTTCCTAAGGATAGTACATAAAGACAGCTTTCAGAGCAGTAGTCTGCAGGTGAACTGTTCACTGCAAAGTTGTTTAATCTAAATGAGTTGCAGCTATTCTATAAAATGCAGATATAAATTTTTCTTTAAAAAAAAAATCACCGTATGTAGCAACATGCCCCACTCCTGTACAGCAATCAGCATAGTGTGCCCCTTTAGATGAGGTATATATATGTTCCAGTTCGACCTAGTTTCCACTATTGCATGTTAGCTGTTACCATTTATCATCTACTTGACCTCTTGCATTCACCTCACCTGCCTGACTCTCTCAGACATCTGAGTATTTCATACTTAATTTCATTTACTTTATTTATAATGAAAATACTTTTAAAGATAATCAGTAAAGTTAATAAGCTCACTGAAAAAAGTTAAAGTACACAAAAATGCATAAAATCCTGACTTTTAACACTTTTATGTATATTCTTCCACTTTCTTCTAACCAGATAGAATTACAATATGTTGTTTTAAATGTTTATCAACACTATCAGTCATTTTTGTATGTCAACAATATATAATGTAACAAAATTTCAAAATATTAAATGCTAGGATGTATAAACTTCTGCAACAAATATATTTCATAAAAATATCAGAGAGATGTAACAAATTCATAAGTAAAAAGTTTAATCTTGTAGTTTCATACATAAAATAATTTCCATATTCACCCTAAAGTAACATGAAGGATAGGGGTGGGGGGAGGGGGCAGCAGAAGGACACAGGCAACTAATTATTAAAATATATAGTAAAGAACACGGTATTTGTAATTAGGCAATAAATAATGCAGTGACTTTATTACATTCAAAGAATTACTTGGAAGTTTCACACAGTATGAGGGAGTCAGCATAGCATTTGGTCTTGAAAAAGGAGACAGTAAATACTTTTAACTATTAAGATGACAAGCGGGTCTTTGACCTTTCTGATTCCCTTGGCTAATTCCTAAGTGTCCTTAAAGATTCAACATAGCCAAAGTACACTCTGGGAATTTCACCCTGACTCTCTAAAGTTTAAATGATTCTCGTTTGTTGAATTTTATTTTCATTAGCATAAACTTGTCTGTAAACTCCTGGAACTCAGATCCTTTATATCTTCAACACCAAGCACAATGCCTGGCCCAAGACTACAAGACCAAAGAGAATGCGAGTTAAAGCATGAGCAGAAGCTGACTCTTACTCAGTGCCTTTTCTCCCATATGTACTGCTTCTCACATGGGGTATCGCTAATACGTACCTGTAGTTAGTAAACCTTCTCGGCCTATTCCACAGTTGAAATAGAGCCTGTTTTCTAGATCTGCCTACTAGGGCTGCCTTCTATTAAGTGTCTACTTTCTTTTCTTTTTCCTTAAACAGAATCCACCATAAGATAGAACATCTTCAGTTCAATACCAAGAAACAAAGATGGGAAGTTCTCATCTGCTTAAGTTTAATAAAAAGGTAACAATTTTCATATAAGACTTCCACCTCTAAGTGCAATCATATTAAGTTTAACTAAAACTGTAGCAGATCTTGAAGATTACTTTCAAAGATGGCAATCTAACATTCACATTTTACATTCATTCTTTACCCTACCTTAATGTAATTCACAGAGATCAAAAGAGAAATAAAAATGGATTGCTTAAAAAACGTAAATACATTTACGAATGCCAGACTGCTAGCGAATTAAGTACAAACAAGTTAACGTTCTGAGGTGTCAGAAAAAGGCAACTATGATCTTCTGTACAGTTCCCCTTCCCTTAGTGTCTCTGACAGTCACAAACCTCTGCCCTGGTAAAAACATAATTAACAGTGTATAGGCACTTACTAAATTCTTAAATCCTTCAGAAAACTTAAAAAGAGAAAAGCTGTAATGTTGCCAAGTTCGGTGTTAAATAACTTTTTGCATATACAATCTGAGAGACATAAAAATGTAGTACAACTATGTTAGTACCAAACTAAAAAGCATATACCAACTGGGAAATCTCTGCTAATATTAATATTGTACCTGCAATTATCTAAACTCTTATAATGATAAATTTATCCCACTGTCTTCAGTGATAGAATCACACCATCTTAGCAATGTGTTATTCAATCCAGTAACTCCTAAATAAAAAATTACACACTTTTGAAGTTTGAAGGAAATAGATAATCTGGTCCAATCTTCTGATTTTATACACTGAGAACAAGAGGATTAGAGAGCTGAAGTGACTGGCTCAAAGTCACAGGCGGAAAAAAAAGCAAGAGTTTTCTGGTTAAGACTACAGCTTCACTGTAGAAACTAGCTTATTCACAAATATTACAGATAATGGCTTACATAATTTTACTTTTTGCCATATGACCACAATGCGATGATTTAATTATGAATAAACCTTAAGCTAAACTTTATGCATAATTAACAGTAGCTTAATATATAAACCACCAGGCTTCATGCAACTTAAAAATCAGTAAGTTAAGGAATCATTCATGTTTTAAAAATAACCCTTTTAATACCAAAAATTGATACCTATATTTATAAGTATGATGTATTTAAATTTCAAGAACAAGTTGGTAATCATTTTAAGCCACTACTCAAACTAAAACAAAGTGCAAAAGATTTCCTGTCTGGCACTAAAAGTACACAGTCCCAGTTACAGCAGTTTTCTCTGAGTATTTATAAAACTGCCTGTAGTAAATTTCAAGATGCAAGATTTACCTTACAGAAATAAAAATATACTGAGTTCTTATGGAGACCATATATGCATTAAACCAGGTCAAAACTATTCACACTTAATCAAATGAAAACTGAAACTTGGTGCTAATATTAAAGAAAAAAAAAAGAACAATACCACTACGTAGCAGAGAGATTTGCAACAAACTCTTCAAATCACTTGAATTAATTATCTATGGATTCCAACTACATAGAACAAGTAAGACACCTTAGTACATCAGGATACAGAAAATAAACACATTATAATTCTGTTGAAATATCCTACAAATAAAACAAGGGAAAACATCAACATGTATTTCTTAAAAGAGCAACATTTGAAGAATTAATTGTAGATGGTGTCCTGATAACTAATAGAACTAGTTCATCCTACTATGAATGGCTACCAATTTCCCTTTGCATAGAGAATGGATGCTGCCTGACATGAAATCTAATTTAAAATATGCAAAATATCAAAAGGACAAAGACTTTACTTAGAGGCCACCGATACTGCAAGACCACAATAACAAGCACCAAAAATCAAAGGCCTTTATCAAGTCACAATAAATGTAATGTACGCTCTTCACTTCACTCATTCGAGAACCACAGAGTTCTTTTACACAGAACTTTAACAAACCTGAATATTTATTTTTGAAGCCCACAACTGATGATAGTCTGAAATCAAACATCATTTTGTAGATGAAAAAAACTGAGGTTCAGAAAGATGGCTGGGCCAGAAACAAATCCAAAGTTTCTGACCTAGGAAGTTTGCATACTTGTACACCCCTGACAACAGGGGAAGGCAACCGTGACAAGAGCCTGCAAAGACAGAAACCTTAAAAAGGTAAACAAAGTTAAAACACAAAACGAAAAAAGCACAGAATCCTACTACAAGACAAGACCCATTAGGATCTCAGTACACCAACAATCCTGAATCATAAATTAGAAAACGTTAATGTAAAACGAGCTCTGTTTAAAACAGAAGTATGTAATTTCTTATAGAAATAATCCCATCTCAAATGGTTAAACTAAAAAAAAGGAGCGGAAGATAAAACGGGTAAATTTTCGGATGCATAAAAAATATGAATGAGAGAAACAGCCATTCTAGATATCTGTGCCTTTTCTGGATTTTATACCTCGATTTCAGAAAATGTTTACACACCCCCTCTCCATCGTCTATACAAACCGGGAAATTACTGGCCATTCTTTGCCAAACGGTAATCCATAGACTCACTCACATACTTTTCTATCTGGTTTTAAGCTACTGAAAATTAACGTACCCCTTAATTTCCACAACACTTAATTGTTCCTTGGTCGTATTTCTGATCACCATTGCAAAAACTTAGTCCTGCATAAAGTACTGTTGTGGGAAGAAATTAAAATCAATGCACAAAATGGTGCTTTTGTAACATTTCCAAAACGACTGAGAGTTTTCCATTCCCCCAGACCTCGATTCAACACCTTAAGAGACTAAAGACGAGCCAAATTCGCACACTTCCCCCAAAGCATATGGAGCTCCGAAGCCATCACTCTCCTCCAAAAGAGTAATTATCTCCTCCTAAAAGGCCTGCGCTGCTCACAGCTCCTCGGAACCGTGGGAGAACTTGGAGTCAGCTCTGGGATGAGAAGGGAAGAGCCTGGATTTGAGTTTCAGAAGAACTAAGTGGCCTGTGTCACTTCACCACGCACGATAACCGGCTGTTGAGAGGAAAAGGTCGGAGTAGGGGGAAAGCCTGTCTTCAGCCTAATCTTAAACCCTGAGATCCAGGCTCCTCGCCTGCCACTCTCCAACCCTAATCTGACAGGACGGCAGGTAACGCGTCCCACCTCCCCACTTATCCTCCCACCTACCCCGCATTCGTGCTTAGTCTTACGATTTTGAAGCATCAAAATCACCCCGGCTCCCTAGAGTTCAGGCCACCATCGCTGCCGCCATATTACAGCTTGTGCGGCAAAATGCGTCAGGGAGGGAGGTGTGCGCCCGAGTGGAGAGGGCGGGGGCGACAGGGGGAAGGCCGTTTCCCAGGCCCGCGAGGCACGGTTAGAAAGCCTCTGCAGCCCCAAGAGCTGCAAAACTAGCGCCACGGTCCTTGGGGGCCGCCTCTGGCACTTGGCAGCCCCGATACCTCGAGGAGAAGACGGTTAAGTCGGTCTGGGCCTATCGCGTCGGCTCCGCCCCTCTCCTCGGGCCCTTCCCGCTCTCGTGCCCCGGCACTGCTGCAAAGGACGCCACCGAAACAACACGGGCCCCGCGCCACCTACTTGCACCAGTACACTCTCCTCTTCCCGGGGTCCAGTCCTTTAAATCGCTTCAAATCTACCGCCGCCAGAAAAGGCGCTAAAGCCCACTGACCGCCTCCCTCCCCCCAGTCCCGGCCTGGAGGGAAAGCGTCGCGCCGGAAGTACGTCACGGCGCGGCGGACCGCATCTTCGGGTGATCCCTCGCTCGCGTCACCTCACCCTTCCTGGAGTTCTAGGATTTTGGTGTCTGTTGAATGCCTGGTTTATAGGTAACTTAATGCTTTCTGTGTGAGTTGATTGAGAGCGTTTGTAACCACCATGTCGTTCGTGAAATGAAGTGCTTCACTTAATAAACATTTATTGATCCTCTGCCAGGGTACTGGGAAGGAGACCCTACCTTCAAGGAGCTTCCAGGTCAGCTTCCAGTTAACGCTGTGACACAAGTTCTAAAAAACAGAGATGAACAGAGTGCTATTTGAGAAAAGGAGGAAATTATAAAGGGCATTGACGCTCTTTGTTGTCGTTTTTAAATATTCTCACAGCAGCCCCATGATACAGATTATTATCCTTGTTTCACAGGTAAAGAAATTGAGTCTCAGGGAAGATACGTGCCTCCCTCCCAGACACACTGTTCCTAAATACCAGAGCAAGGCTTTGACTGCAAATCCAGTTCTCCAGGGGAGAACACTATTTTAGGACATATATTTAATTGTTTTAACAGGCTAAGAATCCCTAGATTGTTAGAATTAATTCCCCCTGCTATTCAGGGGAGTTGGCGGCAATCATTGTGGAGATATGGGGTGAGTGAGTTTTAAAGGAAACAGCTAAGGGGACTTAGATTTTATTACTGTATGAAAAGAACGTTAAGTTACAATCATTTAAATTTTTCACTCATTTACCTGAGGTAAATTAGTAATTATCAACAACAGTTGGGCATGTGGTACTCCTAAGCATCTTCACCAATTTTATTAGCTGTAAAACTGAGAGGACAATCCCTGCCGCTTTTAAGCCATTGCCTTCATTGCAGGGGAGCAGCAGCATACTGTTTGAACAGTTCAGAGGTTGTATGAATTTACACTTTGCAGTGAGGAGGGCAATTCTGCAATACCTTTAAAAACCCGACTTATACTGAGCACTCTATTAAGACAGATTTTTTTAAACGTTGGTTTGTTTGACTTCTGTTCAGCTTACTTCAGAATATATTTTTATTTAGCTATGATACACAGATTTATTTCTTAGATTTCTACTTACTGGTAGAGGTAATGTGTGACATTGCTGTGACATTGGTGTATTCTCATTGGTGAGAGACATCTTTGAGGATATATTACAGATTATACCATAGTTAACGTTTTGAGGTGTACAAAGGTGACATTTCTAATCTTGTTCTAGGATATACTATCTTCCTAGAGAGATAGACTTTCATATTGAAGTGACTGAAGAATTATTTAACAGTAAAATATTAATAAGTACTTAGATATAGTATACATTATAAATGGTCAGATTTTAGGAGATTCTTGAAAGAAGTTTTGAAGCAGCATTACAAATGTCCATTCAAGGACTGGTGGCTGGTGCTGAACTATGACAAAGTTTTCGCTGCTCTTTTCTTAAGAAGAGTTGTTTTGGGGGGAATTCCCTGGCGGTCCAATGTTTAGGACTCAGCGCTCTCACTGCTGGGGCCCCAGGTTCAATCCCTGGTTGGGGAACTAAAATCCCATAAGCCGTGTGGCACGGCCAAAAAAAGAGTTGTTTTGTTCATTTGAATTAAGTATGTCACCTTTTCTCAGATGGTTATAGAATGTGGTAGTTGTTTTCTTTCTCTAGATGTCCTTACTTGGACAAATGAAAAATTGGCATGCTTTGCTGGGTCTCAGACATGTTGAAATTTCACTGGTCTGTGAAATCCAAAACTTTCCCAAATAGATTTGACATGGATTTATTGTTCCAAGAAGGAAGATGTTGCAAGTAAAAGGAAGTATTTTTATCTCCAACAATATGGTGGCTTAAAGAACAAAGGATTTATTTCTCTCTTACATAATAGATCTGAGGTGAGAGGGCCAGATCAGAGGGCAGCTTTACTCCATATAGTCAGTCAGGACCTTGAGTTCCTTATATATAATTCCAGTATGCTCCAGGGCCTTGACATTGCATGATTAGAGTGTATTGCCAGTTTCAGGCGGCAGGAAGGAAAGAGGTTATGTCTTAAGGCCTAAACCAGGAAGCAATACATGCCACTTTGCCTCTAATTCCATCAACAAAAACTTAATCACAGGGCCAAACCCAATTACAAGGTACTGAGAAATGTAATATTGACATGTGTCCAGAAATAAGACAAGGCCAAACCCAATTACAAGGTACTGAGAAATGTAATATTGACATGTGTCCAGAAATAAGAAGAAAAGTTATTTTAATAGAAAATTAAGTCTGGGCCACATATCCCATTAAAACATAGTTATTTGAAGGACTTCTCTGGTGTGCAGTGGTTAAGAATCCGCCTGCCAATGCAGGGGACACGGGTTCGATCCCTGGTCCGGGAAGATCCCACATGCCATGGGGCAACTAAGCCCATGCACCACGACTACTGAAGCCCGTGCACCTAGAGCCCGTGCTCCACAACAAAAGAAGCCACTGCAATGAGAAGCCCATGAACCACAACGAAGGGTAGCCTCCGCTCGCCACAACTAGAGAAAGCCTGTGCACAGCAATGAAGACTCAACGCATCCAAAAAATAAATAAAAATTTAAAGGAAGTTAACTGGGGCTTCCCTGGTGGCGCAGTGGTTAAGAATCCGCCTGCCAATGCAGGGGACATGGGTTCGGGCCCTGGTCCGGGAAGATCCCACATGCCACGGAGCAACTAAGCCCGTGTGCCATAACTACTGAGCCTGTGCTCTGGAGCCTGTGAGCCACAACAAGTGCCACAACTACTGAAGCCTGCGCGCCTAGAGCCCGTGCTCCACAACAAGAGAAACCACTGCAATGAGAAGCCTGCGCACCACAACGAAGAGTAGCCCCCTCTCGCCGCAACTAGAGAAAGCCCATGTGCAGCAACGAAGACCCAACGCAGCCAAAAATAAAATAAATAAAATAAATAAATTTATTTTAAAAAAAAAGATAGTTATTTGCATAATTAGTTTATATGACCATTTTGTACTATGAGCAGACAGAAGATTTGCTGTGATGTTGCTAGTGTTTTGAAATACATTTAGACTCTAGCACTTCTAGGTGGACTGTTACTTAGGGTCA